>NW_027204010.1:0-44066 GCF_024711535.1 Dipodomys merriami | reverse complement strand
TGAGGGTGAGCGTTTGGTTTAGGGTGAGGGTTAGGGTTATTGTAAGGGTTATTGTGAGGGTTAGGTTTAGGGTTAGATTGAGGGTCAGGATGAGGGATAGGGTTAGTTTGAGGGTTAGCGTTACGGTGAGGTTTTTGGTTAGGGTTAGGGTGAGAGTTAGGGTTACGGTGATGTTTATTGTGAGTGTGAGTGTTAGGGTGAGGGTGAGTGTTTGGGTGAGGGTGATGGTTCAGGTGAGGGTGAGGATTAGGGTGTGTTTGAGGATTAGAGTTAGGATGAGACTCAGGGTGAGGTGTAGGGATAGTGTTAGGGTGATGGTTAGGGTTAGTGTGAAGGTTAGGGTTAGAGTTAGGGTTAGGGTTAGTGTGAGGATAAGAGTTAGGGTGTGTGTTAGTGTGAGGGTGAGTGTTAGGTTTAGCATTAGGGTTATGGTGAGGGTGAGGATGAGGTTTAGGTTTAGGTGAGGGTTAGGATTAGTGTTAGTGTGAGGGTTAGGGTTAGGGTAATGTTTAGGTTGAGGTTGAGGGTTAGTTTGAGGGTGAGGGTGAGGGTGAGGGTTAGGGTGAGGGTGAGGTTGAGTGTTAGAATGAGGGTGAGGGTGAGGGTCAGTGTTAAGATTAGGGTAGGGTGAGTTTAAGGGTTAGGGTTAGGTTTAGGGTTATTGTTATGTTTAGGGTTAGGGTTAGGTGAGGTTGAATGTGAGGGTTAGTGTTAGGGTTAGGGTTAGGGTTAGTGTGAGGGTGGGGTTGAGGGTTAGGTTTAGCATTATGGTTAGGGTTAGGGTAAGGCTGAGGTGGAAGGGGAGGTTGAGGGTTAGAGTTAGGGTTATGGTGAGCGTTATTTTTAGGTTTAGGGTTAGTATAAGAGTTAGGCTGAGGGTAAGGTTTAGGGTTAGTGTGAGTGTTAGGTTTAGGGTTAGGGTTCGGTTTAGGTTGGGGGTAAAGGTTAGGGTGAGGGTTAAGGCGAGGGTGAGTTTTAGGGTTATGGTGAGGTTTCAGGTGAGGGTTAGGGTTAGGGTAATTGTTAGTGTTAGCGTGAGGGTTAGGGTGAAGGTTAGGTTTAGGTTTAGGGTTAGGGTGAGGGCTAGGGTGAGGGTGATATTTTTGGTTAGGAAAGGTTTAGGGTTAGGTTTAGGGTGAGGATGAGGGTGAGGGTGAGTTTTAAGGTGAGGGTTACAGTTATGGTGAGGGTTAGCGTTAGGGTTACGGTGAAGGTTAGGGTTATGGTGATGTTTAGGGTGAGGTTGAAAGTGAGAGTGAGGGTTCGGGTGAGGGTAAGGGTTAGGGTGAGGGTTAGGGTTAGGGTTAGGGTTACAGTGAGGGTGAGGCTAAGGGTTAGTATGACAGTTAGGGTGAGGGTGAGGGTTACGGTTAGGTTTAGGGTTATGGTGAGGGTTAGGGTGAGGGTTAGGGTTAGGGTTAGGGAGAAGTTTAGGGTTAGGGTTAGGGTTTGGGTTAGGTTGATGGTTAGTGTGAGTGGAAGTTGTAGTGTGAGGGTTAGGGAGACGGTGAGGGATAGGGTTATGGTGAGGGTAAGGGATAGGCTGAGCGTTAGGTTGAGAGTGAGCATTTGTGTTAGCATCAGCATTGGCTTGAGGGTGAGGGTTAGGTTTAGGCTGATGGGTAGTTTTAGGGTTAGGGTGAGGGTTAGGGTTAGGGTTAGGGTGAGGTTAAGGGTTTGGGTGTGGGTGAGGGTGAGAGTGAGGGTTAGGGTTAGGGTTAGTGTAAGTGTGAGTGTGAGTGTGAGGGTTAGTTTTAGGATTAGGGTTAGGGTTAGGGTTAGTCTGAGGTTGAGGGTATGAGTGAGGCTCAACCTAGCCCTCACGGTAGGGTTAGGGTGAGGGTTAGGGTGAGGGGTATATTTAGGGTTATAGTTAGTGTTAGGGTTAGGTTTAGTGTGAGGTTTAGGGTTAGGGTTTGGGTAATGGTAAGTGTTAGAGTGAGTGTTAGGGTGAGAGTGAGGGTTAGGGTGATGTTTAAGGTGAAGGTGAAAGTTAGGGAGAGTGAGAGGTTTTGGGTGAAGTTGAGGGTTAGGGTGTGGGTGAGGGTGAGTTTTAGGGTGAGGGTAAGGGTTAGGGTGAAGTTTAGGGTGAGGGTGAGGTTTAGGGTAGGAGTTAGGGTTCAGGGAAGGGGAATTATTAGGGTGTAGGTGAGGGTTAGGGTAAGGGTGAGGCTTAGGGTGACTTTGAGGGTTAGGGTTCAGGGAAGGCTTAGGGTTAGGGTGAGGGTTCTGGTTCGGATTAGGGTTTGGATTAGGGTGAGTGTTACGGTGAGAGGCAGGGTTGGGTTTAGGATGAGGGTTAGGCTTAGGGTGAGGGTTACGATTAGGTTTAGGGTTAGGGTTAGTGTGAGGTTAAGTGTTAGGGTGAGGGTTTGGGTGATACTAAGGGTTAGAGTTAGCCTTAGGGTTAGGGTGAAGCTTAGGGTGGGGGTTAAGGTGAGGGTTAGGGTTAGGGTTAGGTTTGGGTGAGTGTTAGGATGAGCGTAAGTGTTAGGGTGAGGGTTAAGTTGAGGTTGAGGGATAGGGTTATGTTGAGGGTAAAGGTTAGGTTGAAGGTTAGGGTGAGGTTGAGGGTTAGGGTTAGCACTAGTTGTTAGGGTGAGGGTGAGGGTTAGAGTGAGGGTGAGGGGTAGGCTGAGGGTTAATGTTAGGGTTAGGGTGAGGGTGAGGGTTAGAGTTAGTGTTAGGGTGACGGTAAGGTTTAGGGTAAGGGTTTGGGTCAGGGTTAGGCTTAGGGTGCAGGTTAGGGTTATGTTTAGAGTGAGGGTGAGCGTCAGGGTTAGGTTTAGGATTAGGTTTAGGGTTATGGTGAGAGTGAGGGTGAGGGTGAGGGTGAGGGTGATTGTGAAGGTTAGGGTTAAGTTTAACGTTAGGCTTAGGGTGAGGTCTAGGGTGAGGGTGAGGGCTAGCGTGAGGCTTAGGATGAAGGTCAGGTTTTTGGTTAGGAAAGGGTTAGGATTAGGTTTAGGTTGAGGATTACGGTGAGGGTGAGGTTTAAGGTGAAGGTTAGGGTTAGGGTGAGGGTTAGGGATAGGGTTAGGTTGAGGGTTAGGGTTATGCTGATGTTTAGGGTGAGGGTGAGTGGCAGAGTGAGGGTTCGGGTGAGGGTGTGGGTTAGGGTGTTGGTGAGGGTTAGGGTGAAACTGAGGGTTCAGGTGAGGGTGAGGGTTAGGGTGTTGGTCAGGTTTCGGATTAGGGTGAGGTTTAGGGTTAGGGTGAGGTTAGCTTGAGGGTGAGGGTTAGGCTTAGGGTTAGGATTAGGTTGAGGGTTAGGGTTAGGGTTAGAGTGAGGGTTAGAGTGAGGGCTATCATTACGATTAGGGTGAGGGTTAGGTGTAGTGTGAGGTTTAGGGTTACGTTTACTGTAAGGATAAAGGTTAGGTTGAGGATTAGGGTGAGAGTGAGGGTTTGGGTTAGATTAAGGGTTAGGGTGATGGTTAGGGTTAGGGTTAGTGTTAGGGTAAGGTTTAGGGTGAGGGTAAGGGTTAGGGTTCGGCTTAGTGTTAGGGTGACGTTTAGGCTTAGGGTTAGAGTTAGGGTGAGGGTTAGGGTTAAGTTTAGGGTTAGGGTAAGGGTTAGTGTTAGCGTGAGGGTTAGGGTTAGGGTGATGTTTAGTGTGAAGTTGAGGGTTAGGGTGAGGGTGAGGTTTAGCGTGAGGGTTAGGGTGAGGGTGAGTGGGAGGGTTACGGCGAGGGTTAGGTTTAGGTTTAGGGTTAGGGTGAGTGTGAGGGTTAAAGTTAGGGTTAGGGTGAGGGTTAGGGTTGGGGTGAGGGTTAGGGTTAGTGTTAGGGTGAGGGTTCGGGTTCGTGTGAGTGTGAGTGTTAGGTTGTGGGTGACTGTTAGGGTTAGGGTGAGGGTTAAGGTGATGGTGAGGGTTAGGGTTAGCGTTAGGGTTAAGGTGAGAGTTAGAGTGAGTTTTAGCGTTAGGGTGAGGGTGAGGGTTAGGGTTAGGGTTATGTTGATGTTTAGGGTGAGGGTGTGGGTTAGGGATATGTTTATGGTTAGTGTGAGGGTTAGGTTTACGGTTAGGGTTCGAGTTAGGGTGAGTGTAAGGGTGAGCGTTAGGGTTAGGATTAGGGTTAGGTTTAGTGTTAGGCTGAGGGTGAGGGTGAGGTTGAGGGTGAGGGTTAGGGTTAGGGTAATGTTTAGGTTTAGAGTTAGGGTTAGGATAAGGGTTAGGGTGAGGATTATGGTTAGGGTTGTGGTGAGGGTTAGGTTTAGTGTGACGGTTAAGGTTAGTGTGAGGGTAAACTTTAGGGTGAAGGTTATGGTGAGGGTGAGGGATAGGCTTAGTGTTAGGGTTAGGATGAACGTTTGGCTGAGGCTTAGATTTAGGGTTAGGGTGAGGGTTAAGGTTAGGGTTGAGTTCAGGGTTAGGGTTGGGTGAGGTGTAGGGATCGGTTTAGGGTGAGGGTTAGGGTTAATGTGAAGTTTAGGGTTAGGGTTAGGTTTAGTGTGAGGATGAGGGTTAGGTGAGGGTTAGGCATAGGGTTAGTGTAAGGGTTAATGTGAATGGGTGAGTGTTAGGTTTAGGTTTAGGGTTAGGGTGAGGGTTAGGCTGAGGGTAAGTGTTATGGTGAGGTTTAGGGTGAGATTGAGTATTAGGCTTAGAATTAGTATTAGGGTGATTGTTAGGGTTAGTATAGCATTAGGTTTAGGGTTAGCGTTAGAGTGAGGGTGAGGGTGAGGGTTAGGGTTAGGATTAGATTTAGGGTTAGGGTGAGGCTGAGGTTGAGGATGAGGTTGAGGGTGATGTTTAGGGTTGGGGTTAGATTTAGGGTGAGGGTTAGGGTGAGGGTGAGGTTTTCGGTTAGGAAAGGGTTAGGGTTAGGTTTAGGTATAGGATTAGGCTTAGGGTGAAGTTGAAGGTGAGGATTAGGGTTAAGGTGAGGGTTAGGGTTAGGCTGAGGGATAGGGTTAGGGTGATGTTTAGGGAAAGGGTGAGGGTGAGGGTGAGGTTTATGGTATAGGTGAGGGTTAGGTTTAGCGTTAGGGTTAAGGTGAGGTTTATGGTTAGGGTTCGGGTTAGGGTTAGGTTGAGGGTGAGGGTTAGAGTTAAGGTTAGGGTGAGGATTAGGTTTGGGGTGAGTGTTAGGGTTACGGTTAGGGTGAGGGTGAGGGTGAGGGTGATGGTTAGGGTGTTGGTGACGGTTAATGTTAGGGTAAGAGTTATGGTGTGGGTGACAGTTAGTGTTAGGGTGAGGTTTATGGTTAGGGTAAGTGTGAGGTTGAGGGTGAGGGATAGGGTTAGGGTTAGGTTTAGGATTAGGGTTAGGTTTAGGGTAAGGGTTAGTGTTACGGTGAGGGTTAGGTTTAGGTTTAGGGTGAGGGTTAGGGTTTCAGTTCGGTAAGGGTTAGGATTAGATTTAGGGTGAGGATTAGGGAGAGGATGAGTGTTAAGGTTAGGTTGAGGGTTAGGTTTATTGTGAGGTTTACGGTTAGGATTAGGGTTAGTGTGAGGGTAAGGATTAGGCTGAGGTTTAGGTTGAGACTGAGGGTTAGGGTTAGCGTTAGGGTTAGGGTGAAGTTTAGGGTGGGGCTTAGGGTGAGGGTTAGGGTTCGGGTTAGTGTTGGGTGAGGGTTAGGGTGAGCTTAAGGTTTAGGGTGAGGGTTAGGTTAAGGGTAAGTGATAGGGCTATGGTGAGTGTAAGGGTTAGGGTTAGGGTGAGAGTGAGGGTGAGTGTAAGGGTAACGTTTGGGGTCAGGGTTATGGTGAGGGTTAAGGTTAGCATTAGGGTTAGGGTTAGGGTTAGGTTGAGTGTTAGGGTTAGGGTTTGGGTTAGGGTTAGGGTGCAGGTCAGGGTTAGGGTTAGAGTGAGGTTGAGGATCACGGTTAGGGTTAGGATTAGGTTTAGGGTTAGGGTGAGTCTGAGGGTGAGGGTGAGGGTGAGGGTGAGGTTTAAGTTTAGGGTTAGGTTTAGGGTGAGGGTTAGTGTGAGGGTGATGTTTTTGTTTAGGAAAGGTTTAGGGTTAGGTTTAGGGTGAGCATTAGAATGAGGGTTAAGTTGAGGGTGAGGGTTCAGGTTCGGGTGAGGGTTAGGGTTTGGGTTAGGGTAAAGGTTATGGTGAGGGTAAGTGTTAGGGTGAGGATTAGGGTGAGGGTTAGGGTTAGGGTGAGAGTTAGGGTGACGTTGAGGGTTAGCGTGACAGTGAGGGTTAGGGTGAGGGTGAGGTTTAGGTTTAGCGTTCGCTTTAGGGTGAGGGTTAGTGTCAGGGTTAGGATTATGGTAAGGATTAAAGTGAGGGTTAGGGTTAGGGTTAGATTTAAGTTTAGTGTGAGGATTAGGGTTAGTGTTAGGATTATAGTGAGGGTAACGATTAATGTGAGGGTTAGGCTGATGGGTAGGTTTATGGTAAGGGTGAGGGAGAGGGTGAGGGTAAGGGTTAGGGTGAGGTTTAGGGTGAGGGTTAGGTTTAGGGTATGGGTTAGTGTTAAGGTTAGGATAAGGGTGAGATTTAGGGTGAGGGGTAGGGCCAGGGTTAGGGTGAGGTTTAGGGTAATGTGATGTTTAGAGTGTGAGGATAAGGGTTAGGGTGAGGCATAGGGTTATTGTTAGGGTTAGGGTGAGGGTGAGGGTGAGGGTTGTGGTTAGAGTTAGGGTGAGGGTTAGGGTTAGTGTAAGGGTTAGGGTTGGGGTTAGGGTCAGGGTGAGTGTGAGGGTGATGGTTAGGGTTGGGTTTAGGGTGAAGGTGAGTGTTCAGTTTAGGATTAGTGTTAGGGTTAGGTTTAGGGTGAGGGTGAGAGAGAGGGTTAGGTTGAGGTGAGGGTTCACGTTTGTGTGAGGGTTAGGGTGACGTTGAGGTTTAGGGTGAGGGTGAGGTTTAGGTTTAGTGTTAGCTTTAGGGTGAGGTTTAGGATCAGGGTTATCATTAGGGTGAGGGTTAAGGTGAGGGTTAGGGTTAGGGTTAGTGTGAGGGTGAGGGGTAGGGTTAGGGTTAGGTTTAGGGTGAGGATGATGGTGAGGGTGAGGGTTAGGTTTATGATTAGGCTTAGGGTAAGGGTTAAAATTAGGTTAAGGGTGAGGGCTAGGGTGAGGGTGAGGGTTAGGGTTAGGGTTAGGGTGAGGGTTAGCATTAGGGTGAGGGTTAGGGTGCGTGGTAGGGTTAGGGTTAGGGTGAGGGTGAGGGTAGGTTTAATGTGAGGGTTAAGGTTAGTGTTAGGGTTAGGGTAAGGCTAAGGGTTAGGGTGAGGTTTAGGGTAAGTTTGAGGTTTAGGTTTAGCGTGAGTTTGAGGGTGATGGTTAGGGTTAGGGTTTGGGTTAGGGTGAAGGTGAGGGTTATGTTTATGTTTAGGGTGAGGGTTAGGGTTAGGGTGATGTTTAGGTTGAGGGTGAGGGTTAGGGTGAGGGTCATTTTTCATGTTAGGATGATGGTTTGGGTGAGGGTGAGGTTTAGGGTTAGGGTTAGGTTTAGGGTGTGGGTTAGGGTTAGGGTTAGGTTTAGGGTGAGGCTTAGGGTGAGGGTTAGGGTTAACCTTAGGGTTAGGGTGTGATTTAGGGTGAGGTTTAGAGTGAGAGTTAGGGTTAGGCTGAGGTTTAGGTTTGGGGTTAGGGTAAGGGTGAGGGCGAGTGTGAGGGTTACGGTTAGGTTTAGGGTGAGTGTGAGGGTTAGGTTTAGGATTATTGTTAGTTTGATGGTGAGGGTGAGATTTATGGTTAGTGCTAGGTTTCTGGTGAGGGTGAGGTTTAGGTTTAGGATTAAGGTTAGGGTTAGGGTTAGGCTTAGGGTGAGGGTGAGGGTGAGGTTTAGGGTGTTGGTGAGGGTTAGGTTTAGAGTGAGGTTTAGGGTGACAGTGAGGGTTAGGTGAGGGTGAGGTTTAGGTTTAGTGTTAGAGTTAGTGTGAGGGTTATGGTCAGGGTTAGGATTTAGGTGAGGGTTAAGTTGAGGGTTAGGGTTAGGGTTAGGTTTAGGGTTAATGTGAGGATTAGTTTTAGGGTGAGGCTAAGCATTAGGATGAGTGTTAGACTGAGGGTGAGGTATAGGTTTATTGTTAGGGTAAGGGTGAGCATGTGGGTGAGGGTTAGGTTTAGGGTTAAGGTTAGTGTGAGGGTTAGGGTGAGGGCAAGTGTTAGGATTAGCTTTAGGTTGAGGGTAAGGGATAGGGTTATGGTGAGGTGAGGGTGAGGGTGAGGTTGAGGGTTAGGGTTAGGGGTAGGTTTAGGTTGAAGGTGAGGTATAGGGTGAGGGTTAGGACTAGGGTTAGGGTGAGGTTGAGGGTGAGATTTAGGGTTAGGGTGAGGGTTAAGGTGAGGGTTAGGTTTAGGGTGAGGGTTAGGGTTAGGGTTAGAGTAAGGGTGAGGGTGAGTGTTAGGATTAGGGTTAGGACTAGGGTTAGGCTGAGGGTGAGGGTGAGGTTGAGGTTGAGGGTTAGGGTTAGGGCTAGGTTTAGGGTGAGGGTTAGGTTTAGGGTGAGGCTTAGTGTTAGTGTTTGGGTTAGGGTTAGTATGAGCGTTAGGCTGAGGGTTAGGTTTAGGGTTAGTGTGAGGGTTAGGGATAAGTTTAGGTTTAGAGTTAGTGTTTGGTTAGTGTGAAGGTTAGTTTTAGGTTTAGGGTTAGGATAAGTTTTAGGCTGAGGGTTAGGGTTAGGGTTAGTGTGAGGGTTATGTTGAGTGTTAGGGTTAGGGTGTGGGCTAATGTGAGGGTGAGGTTTAGTTTGAGGGTTTAGTTTAGGTAAGGGTTAACGTTAGGTTAGGGTGAGGATTAGGGTCAGGTTGAGGGTTAAGGTGAAGGCTAGGGTTAGGGTGACCGTTAGGGTTATTATTAGGGTGAGGGTTAGTGATGTTTAAGGTGAGGGTGAGGGTGAAGGTTCGGGTGAGGGGGAGGTTTAGGGTTAGGCTTAGCGTGAGGGTTAGGGTTAGCGTTGGGTTAGGGTTAGAGTTAGGGTAATCGTGAGTTTTAGGGTGAGGGTTAGGGTTAGTTTTAGAGTGAGGGTTCGGGTTAATGTGAAGGTTAGGGTTAGGGTAAGGTGAAGTTGAGGGTAATGGTAAGGGTGAGGGTTAGGCTGAGGGTGAGGTTTAGTGTTAGTGTGAGGGTTAGGGTTAGGTTAGGGTTAGGTTTAGGCTGAGGGTGAGGGTGAGGGTGAGTTTGATGGTTAGTGTTAGGGTTAGGCTGAGTGTGAGGGCTAGGGTGACGGTGAGGGTTAGTGTGAGCGTGAGGGTGAGGGTTTCGTTTATGTCATGGTTAGGGTTAGGGTGAGGATTAAGGTGAGGTTGACGGTGAGTGTCCTTTACATCAGGGTTAGGAATAAGCTGAGGTTAGGGTTAGGGTTAGGGTGTGGATTAAGTTTAGGGTGATGTTTAGGGTGAGGGTGAGGGTTAGGGTGACAGGGTGAGGTTTAGGGTTAGATTTAGGATTAGGGTTAGGGTGAGGGTGAGGTTTAGGGTTAGAGTTTGTGTTATGTGGAGGGTTAAATTGAGGGTCAGGTTTAGGGTTAGGGTTAGGATGAGGATTAGGTTGAGTTTTAGAGTTAGGGTTAGGGTTAGGGTTAGGATGAACTTTAGGCTGAGGGTTAGAGTTAGGGTTAGTGTGAGGGTTAGGTTTAGGGTTAGAGTTAGGGTGTGGACTATGATATGGGTGAGGGGTAGGGTGAAGGTTAGCGTTAGGTTTAGGGTTAGGGTCAGGGTAGGTTGAGGGGTAGGATTAGGGTTAGGACTAGGGTTAGGCTGACGGGGAGCGGGAGGTTGAGTGTGAGCGTTAGGGTTAGAGTGCGGGTTAGAGTGAGGGTGAGGGTGAGGGGGAGAATTTGTTTTAGGGTTAGAGTTAGGTTAAGGGTGAGGGTTAGGATTAGGGTTAGCACTAAGTTTAGGCTGAGGGTGAGGGTGAGGTTGAGGGTGAGGTTTAGGGTTAGTGTGAGGGTTAGGGTTAGGGTTAGATTTAGGGTGAGGGTTAGGTTTAGGGTTAGGGTTAGGATGAGCATTAGGCTGAGGGTTAGGGTTATGGTTAGTGTGAGAGTTAGGGTTAGGTTTAGGGTTAGGGTTAGGGTTTGGTTAGGGTGAAGGTTACTTTTAGGTTTAGGGTTAGGATAAGTTTTAGGCTGAGGTTTAGGGTTAGGGTTAATGTGAGGGTTAGGATTAGGCTTAGGGTTAGGGTTTGGGTAGGGTGACAGTGAGGGTTAGGGAGAGGGTGAGGGTGAGGGTTAAGTTTAGGTAAGGGTTAAGGTTAGGCTAGGGTGAGGATTAGGGTGAGGGTGAGGTTTAGGGTTAGGGTTAGGATTAGGGTGAAGGCTAGGGTGAGGGTGAGGGTTAGTGTGAGGTTTAGGTTGAGAGTTTCTCTTAGCCACGTTTTCGTGTTATGATGAGGATTATGGTGAGGGTGAGGGTTAGGTTGAGGGTTAGGGTTAGGGTAGGAGTTAGGGCAAGTGTTAGGGTGAGGGTTAGGGTTTGGTTGAAGTTTACTGTTAGGGTGAGGGTTAGGGTGAGGATGAGGGTTCGGGTGAGAGTAAGGGTTCGAGTGAGTGTGAGAGTTAGGGTGTGGGTGAGGATTAATGTTAGGTTGAGTGTTAGCTTTAGGTTTAGGGTTAGTGTGTGGGTGAGGGTTGTGGCTAGGGTTAGGGTTAGGTTGACGGTTAGGATTAGGGTTAGGCTTAGTATGAGGGTGAGGCTAAGGGTTAGGGTGAGGTTTATGGTGAGGGTGAGGGTTAGGATTAGCGTGAGGGTTAGGATTAGGTTTAGGGTGAGGTTTATTGTTAGGGTGAGGGTTAGGGTTGGGGTGAGGGTTAGGTTTAGAGTTAGGGTTGGTGTGAGGGTGAGGGTCAGGGTGAGGGTTAGGGTTAGGGTTAGTGTTAGGGTTAGGTTTAGGCTGAGGTTGAGGGTGTGGGTGAGGGTGAGATTGAGAGTTAGAGTTACGGTTAGGATGAGGGTAAGGACTAGGTTGAGGGTGAGGGTTAGTGTGAGGTTGAGGGTGAGGGTATCGTTTATGTCAGGGTTAGGGTTAAGATGAGGTTAGGATTAGGGTAAGGGTTAGGGTTACGATTAGGGTGAGGTTTATGGTTAGGGTGATCTTTAGGGTGAGGGTGAAGGTTAGGGTGAGGGTGAGGGGTAGTGTAAGGGTGAGGGTGAGGGTTAGGATTGGGAATAGGGTTAGTGTTAGGGTTAGGCTGAAGGTGAGGGTGAGGGTGAGGGTGAGGCTGAGGGTTAGGTTTAAGGTTAGTGTTAGGGTTAGGGTTAGGCTGAGGGTTATGGTTATTGTGAGAGTTATAGTTATGGTTAGGGTTAGGGTTAGGGTGAGGGTAAGAGTTAGAGTGAAGTTTAGGGTGAGGGTGAAGTTTAGGGTTAGGGTGAGGATTAGGTTGAGGGTGAGGGTTAAGCTGAGGTTAGGGTTAGGGTAAGGGTTTGTGTTCGGTGAGGGTGAGGGTGAGGGTGCAGGTGAGGGTTAGTGTGAGTTTAAGGTTGAGGGTTTCTTTTAGCCAAGGGTTAGGCTTATTATGGTGAGGAATAGGGTGAGGTTGAGGGTTGGGTTTTGGGTTAGGTTTAGGGTGAGTGTTAGGGCCAGGGTTAGGGTGAGGGTTAGGTTTTGGGTCATTTTGAGCGTGAGGGTGAGGGTTAAGGTGATGGTGAGGGTTAGGGTGTGGGTGAGGATTAGGTTTAGGTTGAATGTTAGTGTTAGGTTTAGGGTTAGTGTGAGGGTGAGGGTTAGGGGTAGCGTTAGGGTTAGGTTGAGGGTTTGGATTAGGGTTAGGGTTAGTGTGAGGTGTAGAGTGAAGGGTAGGGTTAGGGTTAGGGTGAGGGTTAGGGTGAGGGTGATGGTTAGGGTGAGGGTGTGTGTGAGGGTTAGGGTTAGGTGTAGGGTTAGGGTGAGTTTAAGTGTGAGGCTTAGGTTTAGGAATAGTGTTAGGGTTAGGATTAGGTTGAGTGTTAGGGTGTGGATGAGGGTTAGGTTTATGGTTAGGATTAGGGTTAGTGTTAGGTTTATGGTGAGGGTAAGGATTAGGGTGAGGTTTAGTGTGAGGGTTAGGGTTAGGGTTAGGGTGAGGGTGAGGGTGAGGTATAGAGTTTGGGTTTGGATTAGGGTGAGGGTTAGGGATTGGTTTAGGGTTAAGGTGAGGGTGAGGGTGAGGGTTAGGATTAGGTTTACGGTTAGAGTTAGGGTGAGGGTGAGGGTTAGGTTTAGTATTAGAGTTAGTCTGAGGGTGAGGGTGAGGGTTAGGGTTAGGGTGAGTTTTATGGGTAGGGTTACGGTTAGGGTGAGCTTTAGGGTTACGGTTAGGGTTAGGATGAGCGTTAGGCTGAGGGTTAGGGTTAGGGTCAGTGTGAGGGTTAGTTTTAGGGTTAGGGTGAGGGTTAGGGTTAGGTTTAGGGATAGGATAAGGGTTAGGTTGAGGGTTAGGTTTAGGTTTAGGTTTAGGGTAAGGGTAAAAGTTAGGGTGAGGGTTAGGGTGAGGGTGAGGGTAAAGGTTAGGGTGAGGGTCAGGGCGAGGCTGAGGGTCAGGTTGAGCATTAGGTTGAGTGTTAGGGTGAGGATTAGTGTGAGGGTAAGGGTTAGGGTGATGGTAAGTTTGTGGGTGAGGGATAGGATTATGTTGTGGGTAAGGGTTAGGGTGAGTGTTAGGGTTAGGGTGGGGGTTAGGGTTAGGGTTAGGTTGAGGGTTAGGGTTAAGGTGATGTTTATTGTGAGAGTATGGTTTAGGTGGAGGGTGAGTATTCGTCTGAGCGTTTGGGTTAGAATGAGTTTGAAGGTTAGGGTTACAGTTAGGGTTAGGGCGAGGAGTAGTTTGAGCATTAGGGTTAAGATTAGGGTTAGGACTAGGGATAGAGTGAGGATGAGGTTAAGGGTTAGGGTGTGGGTAAGTGTTATGGTTAGGGTTGGGGTTAATGCTAGGGTGAGGGTGAGGGTTAGTGTGAGGGTGAGGATTACATTTACGTTTGGGTTAGGGTAAGAGTGAGGATTAGGATGAGGGTGAGGGTTAAGCTGAGGTTAGGGTTAGGGTGAGGGTTTGTGTTCGGTGAGGGTGAGGGTGAGGGTGAGGGTTAGTGTTAGGGTTAGGTTTAGGTTGAGGGTGATTGTGAGGGTTAGGATTAGGAATAGGGTTAGTGTTACGGTGGGGCGAGGGTCAGTGTGAGGGTGAAGGTTAGGGTTAGCGTTAGGGTTATGCTTAGGGTGAGGGTTACGGTTAGTTTGAGAGTTATGATTAGGGTTAGGGTTAGGGTTAGGGTGAGGGTAAGGGTTAGGTTGAGGGTTAGGGTGAAGGTGAGGGTTAGGGTTCGGGTTAGGGTTAGGGTTTGGGTGAGAGCTAGGGTCAGGGTGAGGGTTACTGTGAAGTTTAGTGTATGAGTTTCTTTAATGTCAGGGTTAGGGTTACGCTGAGGATTAGCATGAGGGTGACTGTTAGGGTTAGGGTGAGGTTTAGGGTGCGGACGAGGGTGCGGGTGAGGGTGAAGGTTCAGGTGAGGGTGAAGGTTAGGTGTGGTTGACGATTAGGGTTAGGGTTAGGGTTATGGTGAGGGTAAGGTATAGGGTGAGGTTTATTGTGAGGATGAGGTTTATGGTTAGTGTTAGGGTTAAAGTTAGCGATAGGGTGAGGATTAGGGTTAGGGTTAGGTTTAGGGTGAGGGTTAGGCTGAGGGGTAGGTTTAGGGATATAATGACTCGTAGGTTTAGTGTGAGAATTAGGGTTAGGGTAAGGTTTAGGTTTAGTGTGAAGTTTAGTTTTAGGGTTAGGTTTAGAATTAGTGTTAGGGTTAGGTTGAGGGTGAGGGTGAGGGTGAGGGTTAGGGTTAGGGTTATTGTGAGGGTTAGTGTTAGGGTGAGTGTTAGGTTTGGGGTTAGATTTAGGGTGACGGTCAGGGTGAGGGTTCGGTTTAGGTTGAGGGTTAGGTTTAGGGTGAGCATTAGGGTTAGGGTGAGCGTTAGCGTGATGGTGAGCGGTAGGGTGAGGGTGAGGGTGAGGTTTAGAGTTAGGGTTAGGGAGACTTTTAGGGTTAGTGTTAGGGTTAGGGTGAGATTTAGGTTGAGGTGTAGGGATATGGTTAGATGGAGGGTTAGGATTAGTGTGAAGGTTAGGGTTAGGGTTAGGGTTATTGTGAGGATACTGTTTAGGGTGAGGGTTAGTTTGAGGGTGAGGGTTAGGGTGAGCGTTAGGGTTAGGTTCAGTATGAGGGTTAGGGTTAAGATGATGCTTAGGGTGAGGTTGACGGTTAGTGTGAGGGGGAGGGGGAGTTTGAGGGTGAGGGCTAGGGTGAGGGTGCGGGATAGGTTAGTATAGGATTAGGGTTAGAGTTAGGGTTAGGCTGAGGGTGAGGGGAGAAGTGAGGGTGAGGTTTAGTGTTAAGAATAGGGTGAGGGTTAGGGTTAGTGTGAGGGTTAGTGTGATGGTGAGGTTCCGTGTGAGGGTGAGGGTTAGAATGAGGGTGAGGGTGAGGTTGAGGGTTAGCGTTAGGATTAGGGTTAGGATGAGTTTTAGGTTAGGGTTAGGGTTAGAGTTATTGTTAGGGTTAGGGTTAGGATGAGGGTGAGGTTTATTTTTAGGGTTAGGGTTAGGGTTAGGCTGAGGGTGGGGTTGAGGGTTAGTGTTAGGATTAGGGTTATGGTTAGGGTAAGGCTGAGAGAGAAGGGGAGGTTGAGGGTGAGGGTTAGGTTTAAAGTTAGGGTTAGGGTGAGGGCTTGGGTGAGGGTGAGG
Organism: Dipodomys merriami; assembly: GCF_024711535.1. Taxonomy (NCBI): domain Eukaryota; kingdom Metazoa; phylum Chordata; class Mammalia; order Rodentia; family Heteromyidae; genus Dipodomys; species Dipodomys merriami. The sequence goes on along the minus strand of NW_027204010.1, from coordinate 29,452 downwards.
GTTAGGCTGAGGGTGAGGATGAGATTTTCTGTTAGGTAAAGGTTAATGTTAGGGTGAGGATTAGGGTTAGGGTGAGGATTAAGCTGAGTTTAGGTTCAGGGTGAGGGTGAGGGTTAGGGTTAGGGTAATGTATTCGGTGAGGGTGAGGGTTAGGGTGAGGGAGAAGGTGAGGGTGATGGTTAGGGTTAGGGTTAGGTTTAGGGTTTGGGTGAGTGTTAGGATTAAGAATAGGACTAGGGTTAGGTTTAAGCTGAAGGTGAGGGTCAGGGTGAGAGTGAAGTTTAGGCTCAGGGTTAGGGTTAGAGTGAGGGTTATGGTTAGTGTGAGGGTTATGGTTAGGGTTAGGGTAAGGGTAAGGGTTAGGGTGAGGGTTAGGGTGAGTGTGAGGGTTTGGATTAGGGTTTGTGTTAGGGTTAGGGTGAGGGTTAGGGTTTGGGTGATGTTTAGAGTGAGGGTGAGGTTTAGGGTGAGGATGAAAGTTCGGGTGAGGGTGAGGGTTCGGTTGAGGGTGAGTGTGAGTGTGTGGGTGAGGATTAGTGTTAGGGTGAGTGTTAGCGTTAGGGGTAGGTTTAGGGTTAGGGTTAGGATTAGGATTAGGGTGAGGGGTAGGGAGAGGGGTAGGGTTAGGTTTAGGGTAAGGTTTAGGGTGAGGGTGAGGGTTAGATTGAGGATTAGGGTTAGGGTTAGTGTGAAGTTTAGGTTGAGGATGAGGGTTAGGCTTAGGGTTAAGGTTAGAGTTTGGTTTAGGGTGAGAGTGAGGGTGAGGATTAGGGTTAGTGTTAGGGTTAGGTTTAGGGTTAGGGTTACAGTGAGGATTAGGATTAGGTTTAGAGTGATGGTTAGGGTTATGTTTTCGATCAGGTTTAGGATGAGAGTTAGGGTTAGGATTAGAGTTATGGTGACGGCTAAGGTGAGGGTGATGGTTAGGGTTTGGGTTAGGATTAGGAGTAGGTTTAGGCTGAGGCGGAGGGTGAGGTTGAGGGTTAGGGTTAGGGTGATGTTTAGGGTTACGGTTAGGGTGAGGGTTAGGATGAGGGTTAGGGTTAGGGTAAGGTTTAGGTTGAGGGTGACGGTAAGGGTAAAGGTGAGGGTTAGGGTAAGTGTGAGGGTTACGTTAAGGGTGAGGGTTAGGGTAAGGATGAGGGTGAGGTTTAGGATAGGGAGAGGCTGAGGCTTAGATTAAGGGTTAGGGTTATGTTGAGGGTTATGGTTAGGGTGAGGCTTAAGTTTAGGGTTAGGGTTATTGTTAGGGTTAGGGTTAGGGTTAAGGTTACGGTGAGTGTGAGGGTTAGTGTTAGGGTTAGGGTGAGGTAAAGGTTTAGGGTTAGGGTTAGAGATAGGCTTAGGTTGAGGGTTAGGTTTAGGGTTAGACTTAGTGTTAGTTTTAGGGTTAGGGTTAGGGTTAAACTTAGGGTTAGGGTTACGGTTAGTGTTATTGTTAGTGTTAAGGGTAGGGTTAAGTTTTCGGTGAGGGTGAGGTTTATGGTTAGGGTTCGGGATAGGGTTAGTGTTATTGTTAGGGTTAGGGTTAGAGTTAAGTTGAGGGTGAGGGTGAGGGTTAGGGTTAGGGTGAGGTTTAGGATTAGGGTGAGGTTGAGGATGAGGTTTATGTTTAGAGTTAGTTTTAGGGGGAGGGTTAGGGTGAGGGTTAGGGTTAGGTTGAGGTTTAGGGATAGGCTTAGGGTTAGGATTAGGGTTAGGGTAAGGGTGAGGGTTAGTGTTAGGGTTAGGGTTAGTGTTAGGGTGAGGGTAAGTGTTAGGGTGATGGTTAGTGTGAGGGTGAGGATTATTGTTAGGGTGAGGGTTAGGATGAGGGCTCTGGTTAGGATTAGGGTTAGGGTGAGGTCTAGGGTGAGGGTGAGGGTTACGCTTCGGCTTAGGCTTAGGGTTAGGGATAGGCTGAGCCTGAGTGTGAGGGTGAGGGTTAGGGTTATGGTAAGGGTAATTGTTGGGGTTACCGTTAGGGTGAGTGTTAGGATGAGGATTAGGGTTATGGTGAGGGTTAGGGTGTGGGTGACGGTAAGGGTAAAGGTGAGTTTTAGGCTGAGGGTGAGGGTTACGGTAAGGGTGAGGGTTAGGGTTAGGGTTATGGTGAGATTTAGTGTTACTGTGATGGTTAGGGTTAGTGTGAGGGTTAGTGTTATGGTTAGGGTTATTGTTAGTGTTAGGGTTAGGGTTACATTTACGGTGAGGTTGAGGGTGAGGATGAGGGTTAGGGTTAGCATGAGGTTTAGGTTTAGTGTAAGGGTTAGAGTTAGGGTTAGGGTGAGGGTGAAGTTTAGGATTAGAGTTAGGGTTAGCGTTTGTGTTAGGGTTAGGGTTAGGGTTAGGCTGAAGCTTAGGCTTAGGCCAAGCATGAGTGTGAGGGTAAGAGTTAGGGTTACTGTGGGGTTTAGGGTTCGGGATTAAGGTGAAGGTGAGGGTGAGGTTGAGGGTTAGATACAGGGTTAGGGGGAGGGTTAGGGTGAGGGTTAGGATTAGTGTTATGGTTAGGGTGAAGGTGAGGGTTAGGTTGAGGTTTAAATTTAGGGTTAGAGTTTGGGTTAGTGTGATGTTTAGTGTTACGGTTAGTGTTAGTGTTAGGGTGAGGGTAAGTGTTAGGGTAGGGTTTGGGTTAGGGTGAGGATTATGCTTAGGGTGAGGTTTAGGAATAGGGTTAGGGTTATTGTTAGGGTTCGGTTTATGGTTACAGTTACTGTGAGGGTGAGGATGAGGGTTAGGGTGAGGGTGAGGTTTAGGGTTAGTGTTAGTGTTAGGGTGAGTGTTAGGTTAAGGGTTAGGGTTAGGGTTAGCGTTAGCATTAGGGTGAGAGTTAGGGGGAGGGTTAGGGTTAGGTTTAGATTTAGGATTAGGGTTAGCGTGAGGGTGAGTGTGTGTGTAAGTGTTAGGTTTAGGGTTAGGCTTAGGGTTAGGCTGAGGGTGAGGTTGATGTTGAGGGTTAGTGTTAGGGTTAGTGTTAGGGTTACTGTTCGGGTGAGGGTTAGGGTGAGCGTGAGGGATAGGGTTAGGGTTAGGATTAGGATTAGGGTTAGGGATAGGGTGAGTGTGAGGGTTAGGGTTAGGTTTAGGGTTAGGCTTAGGGTTAGGCTGAGGGTGAGGGTGAGGATTAGGGTGAGGGTTAGGTTTAGGGTTAGGTTTAGGGTGATTTTTAGTGTTAGGGTTAGAGTTAGAGTTAACGTTAGTGTTAGTGTTAGGGTTAGGGTGAGAGTTAGGTGGAGGGTTAGATTTAGGGTTAGGGTTAGGGTTAAGGTATAGCATTAGGGGTAGGGTGAGGGTGAGGTTTAGGGATAGAATTAGGGTTAGTGTGAGGCTGAGGGTGAGGGTTAAGGTTAGTGTTAGTGTAGGGTTAGAGTTACGCTGAGGGTTGGGTTGAGGGTGAGGGTTAGTTTTAGGGTTAGAATTAGGATTAGGGTTACGGTTAGGGTGAGTGTGAGGGTTAGGGGTAGGGTTAGGTTAGCCTTAGCTTTAGGCTGAGGGTGAGGGTGAGTGTGAGGGTTAGTGAAAGGGTGAGGGTTATTGTTAGGGTTAGGGTGAGGTTTAGTGTTAGGGTTAGAGTAAGGGTTAGGGTGAGGGTGAGGATTAAGGGTACAGTTAGGGTCAAGGTGAGGGTTAGGGTTAGGGTTAGGATTAGGATGAAGGTTAGGGTGGGGGTGACGGTAAGGGTAAACCTGAGGGTTAGACAGAGGGTGAGAGTTAAGGTAAGAGTGAGGGTTAGGTTTAGGGGTAGGGTGAGGGTGAGGGTTAGATTGAGGATTAGTGTTCACTTAGGGTGAAGTTTGGGTGAGGATGAGGATTAGGGTTTGGGTGAGGGCTAGGGTGAGGTTGAGGTTTAGGGTTAGGGTGAGGTTTAGGGTTAGGGTGATGATTAGGGTTAGTGTGATGTTTAGTGTTAGTGTTAGGGTTAGTGTTAGGGTGAGGGTAAATATTAGGGTGAGTGTTGGGTTTAGGGTGAGGGTTATGTTTAGGATGAGGTTTAGGGTTAGGGTTAGGGTTATTGTTAGGGTTAGGGTTAGGGTTATGGTTACGGTGAGGGTGAATGTGAGGGTTAGGGTTAGGGTTAGACTTAGGGATAGGCTGAGTGTGAGGGTGAAGTTGAGGGTTAGGGTTAGGGTGAGGGTAAGGTTTAGAATTATAGTGTTAAGGTGAGGGTTTGTGTAAGGGTTAGTGTTAGGGTTATTGTTAGGGTTAGGGTTAGGGTGAGTGTAAGGGTGAGGGTTAGGTTTAGGGATAGGGTTAGGTTTAGGATTAGGGTTAGGGTGAGGGTGAGTGTGAGGGTTAGGGTTAGGGTTAGGGTGAGGGATAGCTTGAGGGGGAGAGTGAGGGTTAGGGTTAGGGTGAGGTTTAGGGTTAAGGTTAGGTTTAGGGAAAGGGTGAGTTTTAGAGTTAGGGTTATGGTGAGGGTGAGGTTTAGGGTTAGGTTGAGGGTTTGGATTAGGTCTAGGGTTAGGGTGAGGTTGAGGGTGAGGGTTAGGATGAGGGTTAGGTTTAGGTTTAGGGTTAGCGTGAGGGCTAGCTTGAGGGTGAGGGTGAGAGTTGGGGTTAGGGTGAGAGTTAGTGTGAGGGTTTGGATGAGGGTTAAGGTTATGGTCAGGTTGAGGGTTAGGGTTATATTTAGGATTAGGGTTAGGGTGAGGGTGTGTGTTAGGATTAGGGTTATGGTTAGTGTTAGGGTTAAGTTTAGGGTTAGGATTAGTGTTATTGTTAGGGTTAGAGTTAGAGTTAATGTGAGAGTGACGGTGAGGGTTAGGGTTAGGGTTAGTGTGAGGTTTAGGGATGGGGTAGGATTAGGGTTAGGGTGAGGTTAGGTTTATGTTTAGATTTAGAGTTAGGTGGAGGGTTAGTTCGTGGGTTAGGGTTAGGGTTAGTGTTAGGGTTAAGGTTAGGGTGAGGGTTAGGTTGAGGTTGAGGTTTAGGGGTAGGGTTAGGATTATTGTTAGGGTGAGGGTGAGTGTGCGGGTTAGGGCTATCTTTAGGCTTAGGCTTAGGTTCAGGCTCAGGGTGAGAATGGGAGTGAGGAATAGGGTTAGGGTGATGGTTAGGGTTAGGGTTAGGGTGAGGTTTAGGGTTTGGGTTAGGGTTAGATTTAGGTTTAGGGGGAGGGTGAGGTTTAGGGTTTTAGTTAGTGTGAGGGTGAGGGTTTGTTTGAGGGTTAGGTTAGGAAGAGTGTTAGGGGTAGGGTTATGGAGAGAGTTTGGTGGAGGGTTAGGGTTAGTGATAGGGTTAGGTTTAGGGTTAGTGTGAGGGTGAGTGTGTGTGTTACAGTTTAGGTTTAGGGTTAGGTTTAGGGTTAGGCTGAGGTTGAGGTTGAGGGTGAGGGTTAGGCTTAGGGTTAAGATTAGGATTAGAGTTAAGGTGAGGGTTAGTGTGAGTGTGAGGGTTTGGCTTAGGGTTAGGATTAGGATTAGGAAATGGCTTAGGGTGAGTGTGAGGGTTAGGGTTAGGGTTAGGATTAGGCTTAGGCTTAGGCTTAGGGTGAGGGTGAGTTTCAGGGTTAGGGTTAGGGTGAGGGTTAACGTTAGTGTTAGGGTGAGAGTTAGGGTTTGGGTTAAATTTAGGATTAAGGTGAGGGTTAGGGTAAGGGTTAAGGTGAGGGTGAGGGTTAGGTTTAGGTTGAGCGTTAGGGTTAGGTTTAGGGTTAGGGTGATGGTGAGTGTGAGGGTTAGGGTTAGTGTTAGGGTGAGGGTTAGGATGAGGGTTAGGGTTAGGATTAGGGTTAGGGTGAGGGCTAGGGTGAGGGTGAGTTTTCGGGTTAGGGTTGTGGTGAAGTTTAGGGTTAGCGTTATGGTTAGGTTTAGGGTCAGGGTGAGCTTTAGGGTTTGAATTAGTGTTAGGTTGAGGCTGATTTTGAGGGTTACGGTTAGGGTTCGTGTTAGAATTAGGGTTAGGTTGAGGGTTAGGGTTAGGATTAGGTTGATTGTTGTGGTTAGGGTTAGAGTGAGAGTTAGGGTGAGGGTTAGGCTTAGGGATAGGTTTAGGGTGTGTGCTCGGGTGAGGTTGATGGTTAGGGTGAGGGTTAGGGTTAGGGTTAGGGTTAGGATTAGTGTTAGGGTTAGGGTTGGAGTTAAGTTTAGGCTTAGTTTTAGGCAGAGGTTGAGGGTGAGGGTGAGGATTAGGGTTAGGTGAGGGGGAGGTTTAGTGTTAGATTTAGCATCAGGTGGAGGGCTAGTGTGAGGGTTAGTGTTTTAGGGTTAGGGTGAGATTTAGGATGACGTTTAGTATTAGAATTAGGGTTAGGGTGAGGGTGAGGCTTATGTTTAGCCTTAGGGTGAGGTTTATTGTTAGGGTTAGGGTTAGAGCTACTGTGAGTGTGAGGGTTATTGTTATTGTTAGGTTCAGGGTTAGAGTTCAGTTGAGGGTAAGGGTGAGGGTGACGATTAGGTTGAGGGTTAGGGTGAGGTTTAGGTTTAGGGTTAGAATTAGTGTGAGGGTTAAGGTTAGGGTTAGGCTGAGATTTAAGATGAGGTTTAGGGTTAGGATTAGGGTTTGTTTTAGGGCTAGGGTGAGGGTTGGGGTGAGGGTTAGGGTTAGGGATAGGGTTAGGTTTAGGATTAGGATTAGGGTGAGGTTTAGGGTTTGAGTTAGGTTTAGAGTTAGGGGTAGGCTGAGGGTGAGGTTTAGGGTTAGAGTCAGGGTTAGGGTGAGGTTTGGGTTGAGGTTTAGGGTTAGCTTTAGTGTTAGGGTTAGGGTAAGGGTTATGGTGAGGGTGAGGTTTAGGGTTAGGTTGAGGGTTTGGATTAGGGCTAGGGTTAGGGTGAGGGTGAGGGTTAGGGTTACGGTGAGGGTAAGCATGAGGTTTATGGTTAGGATTAGGGTTAGGATGAGGTCTAGGGTGAGGGATAGGGTTACGGTTAGGTTTAGGGTGAGGTTTAGGGTTCGGGTTAGGTTTAGGGTTAGGGTGAGGGTTAAGGTTAGGATTACGGTGAAGGTCAGGGTTATGTTTAGGTTGAGGGGTAAAATTAGGTTTATGGTTAGGGTTTGGGTTAGGGTTTGGGTTAGGGTGAGGGTTAGGATGAGGGTTAGGGTTACAATTAGGGTTAGGGTGAGGGCTAGTGTGAGGGTGAGGTTTAGTTTTAGTGTTAGGGTGAGGTTTAGGATTAGGATTAGGGGTAGGGTTAGGGTCAGGGTTAGGTTTAGGGTTACGGTGAGGGTGAGGGTTAGGTTTGGGGTGAGGGTGAGGGTGAGGAGGAAGGTGAGGGTGAGGGTTAGGGTTAGGGTTAGGGTTAGGGTTAGGGTGAGGGTTAGGTTGAGGTTTAGGTTTAGGGGTTAGGCTTAGGGTTAGAATTAGGTTTACCATGAGGGTGAGTGTCAGGCTTAGGGTTAGGTTAGGCTTAGGCTTAGTGTTAGACTGAGGGTGAGTATGGGGATGAGAAATCGGTTTAAAGTGATGGTTCTGGTTATGGTTAGGTTGCAGGTTAGGATGAGGGTTAGGGTTAGGATTAGGTTTAGGGTGAGGGCAAGGCTGAGTGTGAGGTTTAGGGTTAGGTTTAGGCTTAGGCTTAGGGTTAGGCTGAGCCTGAAGGTGAGGGTGAGGGTTAGGGTTAGGGTGATGTTTAGGGTTACAGTTAGGGTGAGGGTTAGGATGAGGCTTAGGTTTAGGGTGAATGTTAGGATGAGGGTGACAGTAAGAGTAAAGGTGAGGGATAGGCTGAGGGTGAGGGTTATGGTAAGGGTGAGGGTTCGGGTTATTGTTAGGGTGAGGGTGAGGGTTAGATTGAGGTTTAGTGTTAGGGTTGGTGTGAGGTTTAGTGTGAGGATGAGGATTAGGGTTAGGGTGAGGGCTAGGGTGAAGTTGAGGTTTGGGGTTAGCTTTAGGGTCAGGTTTAAGGATAGGGTGAGGGTTAGGGTTAGGGTTAGGGTTAGGGTTACAGTGAGGGTGAGGGTTAGTGTTAGGGTGAGTGTTAGGGTTAGGGTGAGGGTGAGGGTGAGGTTTAGATTAGGGTTAGGGTTAGGGTTATTTTTAGTGTTATGGTTAGGGTTAAGTTTACGGTGACGGTGAGGGTGAGGCTGAGGGTTAGGGTTAGGGTTAGGGTGAGGTTTAGGGTTAGGGTTAGGGTGAGGGTTTGTTTTAGGGTTAGGTTTATGTTGAGGGTGAATGTTAGGGTTAGGGTTATGGTTAGGGTTAGTGCTATTGTTAGGGTTAGGATTAGAGTTATGGTGAGGGTGAGGGTGAGGGTGAGCATTAGGGTCAAGGTGAGGCCTAGGGTGAGCTTGAGGGTTAAGGTTAGTGTTAGGGTGAGTTTTAGGGTTAGGGTAAGTGTTTGGATGAGGGTTAGGGTGAGGATGAGGGTTAGGATTAGGTTTAGGGTTAGGATTATTGTTAGTGTTATCGTTATGGTTACATTTGCAGTGAGGGTGAGGCTGAGGGTGGGGGTTAGATATAGGATTAGGGTTAGGGTTAGGTTTAAGGTTAGGATTAGTGTTATTGTTAGGGTTAGGGTTAGAGTTACAGTGAGGGTGAGGGTGAGGGTAAGGGTGAGGGTTAGTGTTAGGGTCAAGGTGAGGTTTAGGGTTAGGGTTAGGATTAGGTTTAGGGTTGAGTGGGAGGTTTAGGGTTAGAGTTAGGGTTAAGGGGAGGGTTAGGGTGAGTGGGAGGTTTAGGCTTAGAGTTAGGGTTAGGGGGAGGGTTAATTGAGGTTTCGGTATAGTGTGAGTGTTAGGGTTAGGGTTAGGGTGAGTTTTAGTGTTAGGGTTAGAGTTACGGTTAGGGTGAGGATGAGGTGAGGTTTAGGGTTAGAGTTAGGGTTAGGGGGAGGGTTAGGATTAGGGTTAGTGTAAGAGTTAGGGTAGGGTGAGGGTTAGGTTGAGGATTAATGTTAGGGTTAGAGTTAGGTTTAAGATTACGTTTACTGTAAGGGTGAGTATGAGGGTTAGGTTAGGGTTCGGCTTAGGCTAATGGTTAGGCTGAGGGTATGGGTGGTGATGAGGATTAGGTTTAGAATGAGGGTTAGGTTTATGGTTAGGTTAAGGGTTACGATGAGGGTTAGGTTTAGGATTAGGATTAGGTTGAGGGCTAGGGTGAGGGTGAGGGTGAATGTTAGGGTTAGGGTTAGGCTTAGGGTTAGGGTTAGGCTGAGGCTAAGGATGAGGGTGAGGGTTAAGGTTAGGGTGATGTTCGGGGTTACCCTTAGTGTGAGGATTAGGATGAGGATTAGTGTTAAGGTGAGGGTTAGGATTAGGGTTAGGGTGAGGGCTAGGGTGAGGGTGAGGTTTAGGGTTAGGATGAGGTTTAGGTTTAGGTTGAGGGTTAGGATGAGGGTGAAGTTTAGGGTTACAGTTAGAGTTAGGATGAGACTGAGGTTAGGGATATGGTTAGGGTTAGTGTTAGGGTTAGGGTTAAGGTGAGGGTTAGGGTGAGGGTGTGGGTTAAGGTTAGGGTTAGGATTAGGATTAAGGTTAGGGTTAGGCTGAGGTTTAGTGTTAGGATTAGGCTTAGGGTTATGGTGATGGTTAGGGTGAGGGTAATGTTTAGGGTTAGGTTTAGGCTTAGGCTTAGGGTTAGGCTGAGGGTGAGGGTGAGGGTGAGGGTTCAGGTGAGGGTTAGGGTTAGGGTTAGGGTGAGAGTTAGAGTTTGGGTTAAATTTTGTGTTATAGTGATGGTTAGGGTAAGGGTTTTGGTGATGTTGACGGTTAGGGTTAGGTTGAGGCTTAGGGTGAGGGTTAGGATAAGGGTTAGAGTTAGGATTAGGGTTAGGGTGAGGGCTAGGGTGAGGTTTAGGTTTAGGGTTAGGGTGAGGGTGAGGGTTAGGGTTAGGATGAGGATTAGGTTTAGAGTGAGGGTTAGGGTTAGGGTTATGGTGGGGTCAGGTTTAGGGATAGGTTGAGGTTTAGAATTTAGGTTTAGGGTTAGGTTGAAGGTTAGGTTTTGGGTTAGGGTGAGGATTTGGATGAGGTTTAAGGTTACAATTAGGTTTAGGGTGAGTGCTATGGTGAGGGTGAGATTTATTGTTAAGGTTAGTGTGAGGTTTAGTGTTAGGGTTAGGGTAAGGGTAAGGGTGAGGGAGAGGGTTAGGGTAAGGGTGAGGGTTAGGGTTAGGTTTATGGTGATGGTGAGGGTTAGGTTTAGGGTTAGGGTTAGATTTACGGTGAAGGTGAGGGTGAGGGTAAGGATCAGGTTTAGGGTGAGGTTTAAGTTTAGGATTATGGTTAGGGGAAGGGTTAGGGTGACCGTTAGGGTTAGGATTAATGTTAGCGTTAGGGTTTGGGTGAGTGTTAGATTGATGTTTAATGTTAGGGTTAGGGTTACGTTTATGATTAGGTTTACAGTGAGGTTGAGTGTGAGGGTTATGGTTAGGGTTCGGCGTATGCTTAGGGTTAGGCTGAGGGTATGGGGGGGATGAGGATTAGGTTTAGACAGATGTTTAGCTTTATGGTTAGGTTAAGGGTTAGGATGAGGGTTAGTGTTAATTAGGGTTAGGGTGAGGGCTATGGTGAGAGTTAGGGTTAGGGTTAGGTTTAGGCTTAGGCTTAAGTTTAGGCTGAGGCTGAGGGTGAGGCTGAGGGTTAGGGTTAGGGTGACGGTTGGGGTTACCCTTAGGGTGAGGTTTAGGATGAGGATTAGGGTTAAGGTGAGGGTTAGGTTGAGGGTGATGGTAAGGGTAAAGGTGAGGGTTAGGCTGAGGCTGAGGTTTACGGTAAGGGTGAGGTTTAGGGTTAGGGTGAGGGTGAGGATTAGATTGAGGATTAGTGTTAGGGTTAGTGTGAGATTTAGGGTGAGGATGAGGGTTAGTGTTAGGTTGAGGGCTAGGGTGTGCGTGAGGGTTAGGGTTAGGGTGAGGTTTAGGTTAGGGTGAAGGTTAGGGTTAGTGTGAGGGTTAGTGTTAGGGTGAGTGTTAGTGTTAGGGTGAGGGTAAGTGTTAGGCTGATAGTTAGGGTTAGGTTGAAGGTTATGGTTAGGATGAGGTTTAGGGTTAGGGTTAGGGTTATTGTTAGGTTTAGTGTTAGTGTTACTGTTATGGTGAGGGTGAAGTTGAGGGTGAGGGTTAGAGTTAGGATGAGGTTTAGGGTTCGAGTTAGGTTTAGTGTTATTTTGGGGTTTAGGGTGATGTTTAGGGTTAGTGTTAGGCTTAGGCTTCGGCTTAGGCTTAGGCCAAGCATGAGGGTGAGGGTTAGGGTTAGGGTTAGGGTGGGGTTTAGGGTTAGGGTTAGCGTTAGTGTTAGGTTGAGGGTTAGATATAGGGTTAGGGGGAGGTTTAAGTTGAGGGTTAGGTTTAGTGTTAGGGTGAGGGTAAGTGATAGGGTGAGGGTTAGGAATAAGGTTAAGTTTATTCTTATTGTTAGGTTTAGGGTTATGGTTACGGTGAGGGTGAGGATGAGGGTTAGGGTTAGGGTTAGGGTGAGGTTAAGGGTTGGGGTTAGTGTTAGAGTTAGGTTTAGGGTGAGGGTGAGGTTTAGGTTAGAGTTAGGGTTAGGGTGAGTGTTAGGTTGAGGGTTAGGGTTAGTGTTCTTTTTAAGGTTAGGGTTAGGGTGAGATTTAAGGGGAGGGTTAGGGTTAGGGTTAGGGTTAGGATTAGAGTTAGGGTGAGGGTGAGGTTTATGGTTAAGGTGAGTGTTGGGATTAGGGTTAAAGTGAGGGTGAGGGTGAAGGTTAGGCTTAGGCTTAGTGTTTGGTTATGGGCTATGGTGAGGGTGAGGGTTAAGGTAAGGGTAAGGGTGAGGGTGAGGGTTAGACTTAGTGTTACGGTTAGGGATGGGGTTAGTTTTAGGTTTAATATTAGCAGAGGGTGAGGGTGAGGGTGAGGGTGAGGGTTAAGGTTAGTTTAAGGGAGAGGTTTAGGGTTAGATTTAGCGTTAGCTTGAGGGTTAGTGTGAGGTTTAGGGTTAGGGTTAGTGTTACAGTTAGGGTTAGGGTGAGGTTGAGTGTGAGGGTCAGGGTAAGTCTTCGGCTTAAGCTTAGGCCAAGCGTGAGGGTGAGGGTGAGGTTTAGGGTTAGCATTAGGGTTAGGGTGAGGGTTAGAGTGAGGGTGAGGGTTAGGGTTAGCCTTAGGGTGAGGTTTAGTTTTAGGGTTAGGGTTAGGGTTATGGTGAGGCTGAGAGTTTGGATTAGGGTTAGGGTTAGGGTGAGGGTGAGGGTTAGGATAAGGGACAGGGTTAGAGTTACAGTGAGGTTGAGGGTGAGGGTGAGTGTTAGGATCAGGGTTAGGGTGAGGTTTAGGGTTAGGTTATGGTTAGGGTGAGTGTTAGGGTTAGGCTTAGTGTTAGGGTGAGGGTTAGGGTGAGGTTTAAGTTGAGGTATAATGCTAGGAATAGGGTTAGGTTTAGGATTAGGTTTAAGGTGAGTGTGAGTGTGAGGGTTAGGGTTAGGGTTCGGCTCAGGCTTAGGGTTAGGCTGAGGGTATGGGTGGGGATTAGTGTTATAGTGATGGTTAGGTTTAGGGTTAGTATTATTGTTAGGGTTAGGGTTAGAGCTATGTTGAGGTTGAGGGTGCGGGTGAGGTTTAGGGTTAGGGTTATGGTTAGGGTTAATGTTAGGGTAAGGGTGAGTGTTAGGGTTAGGGTGAGGGTTAGGTTTAGGTTTAGGATTAGTGTTATTGTTAGGGTTCGAGTTAGAGTTAAAGTGAGGGTGAGGGAGACGGTGAGGTTTAGGGATAGGGTTAGGGTGAGGGTTAGGATAAGGTTTAGGGTTAGGATTAGGGTTAGGTTGACGGTTAGGCTGAGGGTTAATGTGAAGTTTAGGCTTAGGGATAGGTTTAGATTTAGGATTATGGTTAGGGTGAGGGTGAGTTGGAGGGTTAGGGTTAGGGTTAGTCTTAGGGTTAAGGTGAGGGTTAGGGTGAGGGTTAGGGTTAGGGTTAGGGTTAAGGTGATGGTTAGGGTTAGGGTTAGGGTTAGGCTGAGGGTGAGGCTGAGGATTAGAGTTACCTTTGGGGTTAGGGTTAGGGTTAGGCTTAGGCTTAGGCTTAAGGTTAGGGTTAGCTTTAGGTTAAGGGTTAGATATAGGGTTAGGGGGAGGGTTAGGGTAAGGGTTAGGAATAGGGTTTGTGTTAGGTTTAGGGTGAGGGTGAGTGTTAGGCTGAGGTTTAGGTCTAGGGTTAGGGTTAGGTTTAGTGTGAAGGTTAGTGTTAGAGTTAGGGTTAGTGTTAGGGTGATGGTAAGTGTTAGGGTGAGGGTTTGGTTTAGGGTGAGGGTTAGGGTTAGGGTGAGGGTTAGGATTAGCTTTGGGTTATTGTTAGGGTTATGTTTAGGATTAAGGTTACTGTGAGGGTGAGTGTGAGGGTTAGAGTTAGGGTTAGAGTGAGGTTTAGTGTTTGGGTTAGGGTTAGAATGAGGGTTAGGGTGAGGGTGAGGTATAGGGATAGAGTTAAGGATAGTGTGAGGAATAGGTTGAGGTTTAGGGTTAGGGTTAGTATTAGTGTTAGGGTAAGGGTGAGATTTAGGGGCGGTTAGCGTTATGGTTAGCATTAGGGTTTGGGTGTGGGTGAGGTTTAGTTTTAGAATTAGGGTTAGGGTGAGGCTGAGTGTGAGGGTTAGTTTTAGGGTTAGTGTTAGGGTTAGGGTGAGGGTTAGGATGAGGGTGAGGGTTAGGGCTAGGGTTAGGATTAGGATTAGAGTTAGGGTTAGGGTGAGTGTGAGTGTTAGGATTAGGGCTAGGGTTAGCCTTAGGTTTAGGCTGAGGGTGAGGGTGAGGGTGAGGGTTAGGTTTAGGGTGAAGGTTAGGGTGAGGCTTAGTGTTAGGTTTAGAGTTAGTTTGAGGGTGAGGTTTAGGGGTAGAGTTAGGTTTAGGGTGAGGGTGAGTGTGAGGGTTAGGGATAGGGTTAATCTTAGGCTTAGGTTTAGGCTGAGGGTGAGGATGAGTGTTAGATTTAGGGTTAGGATGAATTTAGGTTTCGGGTTAGGGTTAGAATTAGTTTTAGGGTGAGAGTGAGTTTTAGGGTTAGAGTTAGGGTTTGTGTTAGTGTTACGTTAGGGTGAGGGTTAGGGTTAGGGTTAGGCTTAGGCTTTGGCTTAGTTCGAGCATTAGGGGAGGGTTAAGGTTAGGGTAAGGGTGATTGTTTGGGTTAGGGGTAGAGTTATTGATAGGTTTATGGTTACAGTTATGGTGAGGGTGAGGGTGCGGTTTAGGGTTAGGGTTAGGGTTAGGTTGGGGTTTATGGGTAGGGTTAGGGTTAGGGTTAGGGTGAGGGTTAGGGTGAGTGTGATGGTAAGCTTAAAGTTGAGCATTAGTCTGAGGCTGAAGGTTAAGATAAGGGTGAGGGTAAGTTTTAGGGCGAGGGTTAGGGTTAGGGTGAGTGTTACATTGAGGTTTAAATTTAGGGTTAGGGTTATGTTTAGGATTAGGTTTATGGTGAGAGTGAGTGTGAGGGTTAGGGTGAGGGTGAGGGTTAGATTGAGGATTAGTTTTAGGGTTAGTGTGAGGTTTAGATTGAGGATGAGTGTTATGGTTAGGTTGAGGGCTAGGTTGAAGGTGAGGGTTAGGGTTAGGGTGAGGTTTAGGGTTAGGGTGATGGTTAGGGTTAGTGTGAGGGTTAGTGTTAGGGGGAGGGTTAGTGTTAGTGTGAGGGTAAGTGTTAGGATGAGGGTTAGGGTGAAGTTTATGGTTACGATGAGGATAAGGGTTAGGGTTAAGGTTATTGTTAGGGGTAGTGTTAGGGTTATGGGTAGGGTGAGGGTTAGGGTTAGGATGAGGTTTAGGTTTAGGGTTAGGGTTAGGGTGAGGGTGAGGTTTAGGGTTGGAGTTAGGTTTAGTGTTATTGTTGGGATTAGGGTGAGGTTTAGGTTTAGTTTTAGGCTTAGGCTTAGGCTTAGGCTTAGGCCGAGCATGAGGGTGTGGGTTAGGGTCAGGATTAGCGTGGGCTTTAGGGTTAGGGTTTGGGTGAGTGTGAGGTTGAGGGTTAGATATAGGGTTAGGGGGAGGGTTAGGGTGAGGGTTAGGGTTAGTGTTAGGGTGAGGGTAAGTGTTAGCTTGAGGGTCAGGAATGGGGTTAAGGTTATTCTTAGGGTTAGGTTTAGGGTTACGGTTACGGTGAGGGTGAGGATGAGGGTTAGGGTTAGGGTTACGGTGAGGTTTAAGGTTTGGGTTAGTGTTAGAGTTAGGTTTAGGGTGAGGGTGAGGTTTAGGTTAGAGTTAGGGTTAGGGTGAGGGTTAGGTTGAGGGTTAGGGTTAGTGTTCTTTTTAAGGTTAGGGTTAGGGTGAGAGTTAAGGGGAGGGTTAGGGTTAGGGTTAGGGTTAGGATTAGAATTAGGGTGAGGGTTATGGTTAATGTGAGAGTTGGGGTTAGGGTTAAAGTGAGGGTTAGGGTGAGGTTTAGGCTTAGGCTTAGGGTTTGGTTATGAGCTATGGTGAGGTTGAGGGTTAGGGTTAGGGTTAAAGTGAGGGTGAGGGTGAGGGTTAGTCTTAGTGTTAGTGTTAGGGTTGGGCTTAGGGTTAAGTTTAATATTAGGCAGAGGGTGAAGGTGAGGGTGAGGGTTAGGGTTAGGTTGAGGGTGAGTTTTAGGGTTAGAGTTAGTGTTAGGTTGAGGGTTAGTGTGAGGGTTAGGGTTAGGGTTAAGGTGAGGGTTAGGGTGAGGGTTAGTCTTAGTGTTAGTGTTAGGGTTGGGCTTAGGGTTAAGTTTAATATTAGGCAGAGGGTGAAGGTGAGGGTGAGGGTTAGGATTAGGTTGAGGGTGAGTTTTAGGGTTAGAGTTAGTGTTAGGGTGAGGGTTAGTGTGAGGGTTAGGGTTAGGGTTAGTGTTAAGGTTAGGGTTAGGGTGAGGGTGAGTGTGAGGGTCAGGGTTAGTATTAGGCTTAGGCTTAGGCTTATGCCGAGTGTGAGGGTGAGGGTTAGGGTTAGAGTTTTAGGATTAGGGTGAGGGTTAGGATGAGGTTTAGGATTAGCATTAGGGGTTGGGTGAGGGTTAGAGTTAGGGTGAGGTTTAGGGTGAGGGTTAGGGTTAGGGTTATGGTGAGGGTGAGAGTTAGGGTAAGGGTTAGGGTTAGGGTGAAGGTGAGGGTTAGGATTAGAGATAGGGTTAGAGTTACAGTGAGGGTGAGGGTGAGGGTTAGGGTGAGCTATAATGTTAGGATTAGGTTTAGGTTTAGGAATAGGTTTACAGTGAGGGTGATTGTGAGGCTTAGGGTTAGGGTTCGGCTGAGGCTTAGGGTTAGGCTGAGGGTATGGGTTGGGATGAAGATTAGGTTTAGAAAGATGTTTAGGGTTATGGTTAAGTTAAGGTTTAGGATGAAGGTTAGGGTTAGGGTGAGTGTGAGGGTTAGGGTTAGTGTTAGGCTTAAGCTTAGGGTTAGGTTGAGTCTGATGATGACGGTGAGGGTTAGGGTTAGGGTGATGTTTGGGGTTACCGTTAGGGTGAGGGTTAGGATGAGGATTAGGGTTAGGGTGAGCGTTAGGGTGAGGGTGATGGTAAGGGTAAAGGTGAGGGTTAGGCTGAGGTTGAGGGTTAGGGTAAGCCTGAGGGTTAGGGTGAGGGTGAGGGTGAGGGTTAGATTGAGGATTAGTGTTAGGGTTAGTGTGAGGTTTAGGGTGAGGATGAAGGTTAGGGTTAGGTTGAGGGCTATGTTGAGGGTTAGGGTTAGGGTGATGATTAGGGTTAGTGTGAGGGTTAGTGTTAGGGTTGAGGTTTAGGTTTAGGGTGATGATTAGGGTTAGTGTGAGGGTTAGTGTTAGGGTGAGGGTTAGTGTTAGGGTGAGGGTTAGGGTTATGGTGAAGTTTATGGTTAGGATGAGGGTTAGGGTTAGGGTTAGGGTTATTGTTAGAGTTAGGGTTACGGTTATGGTGAGGGTGAGGTTGCGGGTGAGGGTTATTGTTAGGATGAGGCTTAGGTTTAGGGTTAGGGTTAGAGTTAGGGTTAAGGTGAGGGTGAGGTTTGGGGTTAGAGTTAGGGTTAGTGTTAGTGTTGGGTTTATGGTGAGGGTCAGGGTTAAGTTTAACCTTAGGCTTAGGCTTAGTCTTATGCTGATCATGAAGGTGAAGGTTAGGGTTAGGGTTAGCGTGGGGTTTAGGGTTAGGGTTAGGGTGAGGGTTAGGGTGAGGTTGAGGGTTAGATATAGGGTTAGGGGGAGGTTTAGGGTGAGAGTTAGGTTAGGGTTAGGGTTAGGGTGAGGGTGAGGTATTGGTTGAGGTTTAGGGTTTAGGTTAGGATATGGGATAGTGTGAGGTTTAGTGTTAGGGTTAGGGTTAGTGTTAGGGTGCCGGTAAGTGTTAGGGTGAGGGTTATGGTTAGGATGAGGGTTAGGAATAGGGTTAGGGTTATTGTTAGGGTTAGGTTTAGTGTTACGGTTAAGGTGAGGGTGAGGATGAGGGTTAGGGTTAGGGTAAGGCTGAGGTTTAGGGTTTGGCTTAGGGTTAGAGTTAGGGTTAGGGTGAGGGTTAGGTTGAGGGTTAGGGTTAGTGTTCGTGCTAAGGTTAGTATTAGGGTGAGAGGTAGGGGGAGATTTAGGGTGAGGGTTAGGATGAGTGTTAGGATGAGGGTGAGTGTGTGTTAGGGATAGGTTTAGGGTTAGGCTTAGAGTTAGACTGAGGGTGAGGGTGAGGGTGAGGTTTAGAGTTAGGATGAGGGTTAGGGTTAGGGTTAGGGTGAGATTTATTGTTAGGGTTAGGGTTGGTGTTAGGGTGAAGTTGAGGTTTATTTGTAGAGTTAGGGTTAGGGTGATGTTTAGGTTTAGGATTAGGGTTAGGGTGAGGCCTAGGGTGAGGGTTACGTCGAGGGTTAGTTTTAGGGATACTGTTAGGTTTAGGATTAGGGTTAGGGTAGAGTGAGTGTGAAGGTTAGGGTTAGGGTTAGGGTTAGGCTTAGGGTGAGGTTTCGGGTTAGGGTTAGGGTTTGGGTTAGGGTGAGGGTGAAGCTGAGGATTAGGGTTAGGTTTAGGGTTAGGGTTAGGTTTAGGGTTACGGTTCGGGTTAGGGTTAGGGTTTCGGTGAGGGTTAGTCTGAGGGTTAGGGTTAGGCCTAGGTTTAGGCTGAGGATGAGGGTGAGGGTGAGGATTAGTGTTAGGGTTAGGATTAGGGTTATTGTTAGTGTTATTGTTAGTATTATGTTTGCGGTGAGGTTGAGGCTGAGGGTGGGGTTGAGAATTATGTTTAGGGTCAATGTTAGGGTTAGGGTTAGTGTTATTGTTAGGGTTAGGGTTAGAATTACAGTGAAGTAGAGGGTAAGGGTGAGGTTTAGGTTTAGGGTTAGGTTGGAGTTTAGGGTTAGGGTTAGGGTGAGGGTGAGGTTTAGGGTTACATATAGGCTTTGGTTTAGGGTGTGGTTTAGGGTTAGGTTTTGGGTTAGGGTGAGGGTGAGGCTGAGGATTAGGTTTAGGTTTAGGGTTAGGTTTAGGGTTAGGGTTACGGTGAAGTTTAGGGTTAGGGTTAGTGTTTCGGTTAGGGTTAGGTTTACGGTTAGGTTTTGGGTTAGGGTGAGGGCTAGGGTTAGTGTTAGGGTTAGGCTTAGGGTGAGGTTGGGGTGAGGATTAGGTAAGTGTTAGGGTTAGGGTTAGTGTTAGAGTTATGGTTAAGGTTATTGTTAGTGTTATTGTTAGGGTTAAGTTTGCGGTGAGGTGAGGCTGAGGGTGAGGGTGATTGTAGGGTGAGGTTTATGGTGAGATTTAGGGTTAGGGTTAGGTTAGGGTGAGTGTAAGTTTTAGGGTTAGAGTTAGGGTTAGGTGGAGGGTTAGGGCGAGGGTTAGGGTTAGGTTTAGTGTTAGGGTTAGGGTGAGGGTGAGGGTTAGGTTGACGTTTAGGGATAGGGTTAGGGTTAGGGCGAGCGTTAGGGTTAGGGTTAGTGTTATTGTTAGGGTTAGGGTTAGAGTTATGGTGAGGGTGAGTTTGAGGGTAAAGTTTGGTGTTAGGTTTAGGGTTAGGTTTAGGATTAGGGTTAGGGTGAGGGTGAAGATTAATGTTAGATTTAGGGTTAGGGGGAGGGTAAGTTCATGAGTTAGGGTTAGGGTTATTGTTAGGGTTAAGGTTAAGGTTAGGGTTAGGTTGAGGTTAAGGGATAGGGTTAGGGTTAGGGTTAGGATTAGGGTTAGGTTGAGGTTGAGTTTGAGGTTTAGGGTTAGCGTTAGGCTTAGGCTTAGGGTTAGGCTGAGGCTGAGGGTGGGGGTGAGGATTAGGGTTAGGATGATGGTTAGTGTTAGGGTTAGGGTAAGGGTTAGGATGAGGGTTAGGGTTAGGATTAGGGTTAGGTTGAGGGCTAGGGAGAGGGTGAGGTTTAGGGTAAGGGTCAGGCTTAGGCTTAGGTTTAGATTGAGCGTGAGGTTGAGGGTGAGGTTTAGGGTTAGGGTG
This sequence comes from Dipodomys merriami, assembly GCF_024711535.1. NCBI lineage: Eukaryota > Metazoa > Chordata > Mammalia > Rodentia > Heteromyidae > Dipodomys > Dipodomys merriami. The sequence goes on along the minus strand of NW_027204010.1, from coordinate 10,249 downwards.
ATGTTTTGGTTTAGGTTAGGTGAGGGTTATGATGAGGTTTAGGTTTGGGGAGGGTTAGGGTGAGGATTATGGTAAGGGTAATAGTGAGGTTTAGGCTGAGGCTGAGGTTTAAAATAAGGGTGAGTGTTAGGGTTAGATTTAGGGTTAGGGTAAGGGTTAGGGTTAAGTTTAGGGTGAGGGTTAGATTGAGGATTAGGGTTACGGTTAGTGTGAGGTTTAGGGTGAGGATGAGGGTTAGGGTTAGGGTGAGCATGAGGGTTAGAATTAGGGTTAGGGTGAGGGCTAGTCTGAGGGTGAGGGTTAGGGTTAGTGATATGGTTATTGTGAGGCTTAGGATGAGGGTGAGAGTTAGGGTTAGTGTTAGGGTGAAGGGAAATGTTATGGTGAGTGTTAGGGTTATGGTGAGGGTTATGGTTAGGGTGAGGTTTAGGGTCAGGGTTAGGGTGAGTGTGAGGGTGAGGTTTAGGTTTAGATTTAGGGTTAGGGGGAGGGTTAGGATGAGGTTTAGTGTTAGGGTTAGGGTGAGGGTGAGGTTGAGGTTGAGGTTTAGGGTTAGGGTTAGGGTTAGGGTTAGTGTGAGGTTTAGTGTTCGTATTAGGGTTAGTGTCGGGTGAGGGTAAGTGTTAGGGTGAGGGTTTGGGTTAGGGTGAGGGTTATGGTTAGGGTGAGGTTTAGGATTAGGGTTAGAATTATTGTTAGGGTTAGGATAAGGGTTTCGGTTATGGTGAGGTTGAGGGTGAGCATTAAGTTTAGGGTTAGGCTGCGGTTTAGTGTTTGGGTTAGGGTTAGGTTTAGGCTGAGGGTGAGGTTTAGGGTTAGAATTAGGGTTAGAGTGAGGGTTAGGTTGAAGGTTAGGGTTAGTGTTAGTGTTAGCGTTAGGTTAGGGTGAGATTTAGGGGGAGTGTTTGGGTTAGGGATAGGATTAGGATTAGGGTGAGGGTGAGGGTGAGTGTGTGTATTAGGGTTGGGTTTAGGGTTAGGCTTAGGGTACGGCTGAGGGTGAAGTTGAGGGTGAGGTTTAGGGTTAGGGTGAGGGTTAAGGTTAGGGATAGGGAGAGAGTTAGGATGAGGGTTAGGGTTAGGTTTAGGGTGAGGGTGAGGGCTAGGGTGAGGGTGAGGTTTAGGATTAGTGTTAGGGTGAGGTTTAGTTTTAGGGTGAGGTTAAGGGTGAGGGTTTGGTTGAGGGTTAGCGTTACACTGAGTGTGAGGGTTAGGGTTCGGATGAGGGTTCGGGTTAGGATTATGGTTAGGGTGAGGGTGAGTGTTAGGATTAGGGTTAGGGTTATGTTTAGGGTTAGGATTAGTGTTATAGTTAGGGTTATGTTTAGAGTTATGCTGAGGGTCAGGGTGAGGGTGAGGGTTAGGGTGAGGAATAGGGTTAGGGTTAGGATTAGGGTTAGGGTGAGGGTGAGGTTTAGGGTTCGATTTAGGGTTAGGGGTAGGGTTAGTTCCTGGGTTAGGGTTAGGGTTAGTGTTAGGGTTAAGGTTAGGGTGAGGGTTAGGTTGAGGTTAAGAATTAGGGTTAGGGTGAGGATTAGGGTTAGGGTGAGAGTTTGCGAGAGGGTTAGGGTTAGGGATAGGTTTAGGATTAGTGTTAAGTTGAGGATGAGTTTTTGTGTTAGGGTTAGATTTAGGGTTAGGCTTAGGATTAGGCTGAGGTTGAGGTTAAGGGTGAGGGTGAGGGTAAGGGTTAGGGTTAGGGTGAGGGTGAGTTTTAGGGTTAGAGTTAGGTTTAGGGTGATACTGAGGGTGAGGGTTAGTGTTAGGGTTAATGTTAGGGTTAGGGTTAAGTTGAGGGTTAGGGTGAGTGTGAGGTTTAGGGTTAGGGTTAGGTTTAGGATTAGGCTTAGGCTGAGGGTGAGGTTGAGGGTTAGAGTTAGGGTGAGGGTTAGGGTTAGGGTTATGGTGAGAGTTAGGGTTCGGCTTAAATTTAGGGTTAGGATGAGGGTTAGGGTAAGGGTTACGGTGAGGGTGAGGTTTAGAGTTAGGTTGAGCGTTAGGGTTAATGTTAGGGTTAGGGTGATGATGAGGGTGAGGGTTAGGGTTAGTATTAGGGTGAGGGTTAGGATGAGGGTTAGGGTTAGGATTAGGGTTAGGGTGAGGGCTAGGTTAGGGTGAGGTTTAGGGTTAGAATTGTGGTGAGTTTTAGGCTTAGGGTTATGGTTAACTTTAGGGTGAGGTTGAGGCTGATTGTGAGGGTTAGTGTTAGGGTTAGTGTTAGAGTTAGGGTTAGGTTGAGGTTTAGGGTGAGGGTGAGGGTTAGTCTTAGGGTTAGAATTAGGATTAGGGTAAGGGTTAGGGTGAGTGTGAGGGTTAGGGCTAGGGTTAGCCTTAGGTTTAGGCTGAGGGTGAGGGTGAGGTTGAGGGTGAGGGTTAGTTTTAGGGTGTGTGTTAGGGTTAGGGTTAGGGTTAGGGTGAGGTTTAGTGTTAGGGTTAGGGTTAGAATTAGGGTTAGTGTTAGTGTTAGGGTTAGGGTGAGATTTAGGGGGAGGTTTAGGGTTATGTTTAGGGTTAGGTTTAAATTTAGGGTTAGGGTTAGGGTGAGGTTTAAGGTGAGTGTGAGGGTTTGTGTTAAGTTTAATTTTAGCCTTAGGTTTAGGCTGAGATTGAGGGTTAGGGTGAGGTTTAGCGTTAGTGTTAGGCTTAGGGTTAGGTTGAGGGTGAGTGTGAGGGTTAGGTTTAGTTTTAGTTTGAGGGTTAGTGTGAGGGTTAGGGTTAGGCTTAGGGTTATAATTAGGGTTAGGGTAAGGGTGAGGGTGAGGTTTAGGATTAGAGTTAGGGTTAGGGTGAGGCTGAAGGTGAGGGTTAGGGTTAGGGTTAATGTTGGAGTTAGGGTTAGGGTGAGTGTTAGGGTGAGGGTGAGGGTTAGGCTTAGGGTTAGGATTAGGATTAGGGTAAGTTTTAGGGTGAGTGTGAGGGTTATGGTTAGGGTTGCGTTTAGGGTGATGGATATGGTTAGGATGAGGTTTAGGGTTAGGGTTAGGGTTATTGTTATGGTTAGGGTTAGGTTATTTTTGGGGTAAGGTTTATATTTACGGTTAAGGTGAGGGTGAGGGTGAGGGTTAGGGTTAGATTTAGGGTGAGGTTTAGGGTTTGGGTTAGAGTTAGAGTTAGGGTTAGGGTGAGGGTGAGGTTTAGGGTTAGAGTCAGGGTTAGGGTGAGGGTTAGGTTGAAGGTTAGGGTTAGGTTTAGTGTTAGGGTTATGGTTAGTGTGAGAATTAGGGGCAGGCATAGTTTTAGGGTTAGGGTTAGGCTTAGGTTTAGGCTGAGGGTGAGGTTGAGGGTGAGAACTTTAGGTTAAGGTGAGGGTTATGCTTACGTTTAGGGGGAGGGTTAGGATGAGGATTAGGGTAAGGATTAGGGTTAGGGTGAGGGCCAGGGTGAGTGTGAGGTTTAGGTTTAGGGTTAGAGTGAGGTTTAGTTTTAGGGTTAGGATTAGGGTCAGGGTGTGGTTTAGGGTTAGATTTAGGGTTATGGTGAGGGCGAGGGTGTGGGTTAGGTCTAGGTTTAATGTTAGGGTTAGGGTTAAGGTGAGGGTCAGTGTGAGGGTCAGGGTTAGGGTTAGGGTCAGCATTAGGACTAGGGTTAGGTTTAGGGTGAGTGTGAGGGTTAGGGTTACGGTTAGGCTTAGGCTTATTCTGAGGGTGAGGTTGAGGGTGAGGGTTAGGGTTAGGGTGTGTGTTAAGGTTAGGGTTAGGGGGAGGGTTAGAATGAGGGATAGGGTTAGGATTAGGGTTAGAGGGAGGTTTATTAGGGTGAGGGTGAGGTTTATGGTTAGGGTTAGGGTGACGGTTAGGGTTAGGCTGAGCGTGAGGGTGAGGGTGAGTGTTACGGTTAAGGTGAGGCTTAGGGTTAGGTATAGGGTGAGAGTTAGGGTTCGGGTTTAGGGTTAGGGTTCATATTAGGTTTAGGGTTAAGATTAGTGTTAGGGTTAGGGTTAAGGTGAGGGTTAGGGTTAGAGTGAGGGTTAGGGTTATTTTTAGTGTTATGTTTAGGGTTAAGTTTGTGGTGAGGGTGAGGCGGAGGGTGAGGCTGAGGGTTAGGATTAGGGTTAGGGTTAGGTTTAGGGTAAGGATTAGTGTTAATATTAAGGTTAGGGTTAGAGTTATGGTGAGGGTGAGGGTTAGGATTATGGTTAGGGTGAGGTTTAGGGTAAGGGTTAGGGTGAGGGTTACAGTTAGTGTGAGGATTAGTGTTTGTGTTAGTGTTAGTGTTAGGGTAAGGTAAGTGTTAGAGTGAGGGTTAGGGTTAGGGTGAGGGTTAAGGTTAGAATGAGGGTTAGAGTTAGGGTTAGGGTTGTTGTTAGGGTTAGGGTTAGGGTTAGGATGAGGGTTAGGGTTAGGATTAGGGTGAGGGTGAGGGCTAGATTGAGGGTGAGGTTTAGGGTTAGGCTTAGGCTTAAGCTTAGTGTTAGACTGAGGCTGAGGGTGAGGTTGAGGGTTAAGGTTAGTGTGATGGTTAGGGTTACGGTTAGGGTGAGGGTTAGAATGAGGATTAGGGTTAGGGTTAGGGTGAGGGTGAGGTTTACATTGAGTATTAGTGTTAGGGTTAGTGTGAGGGCTAGGGTGTGGTGAGGTTTAGGGATAGGGTTAGGTTGAGGTTTAGGGTTAAGGCGATGGTTAGGGTTAGTGTGAGGGTTAGTGTTAGTATTAGGGTTAGTTTTAATGTGAGGGTTAGCGTTAGGGTGAGGGTTATTGTTAGGGTTAGTGTTAGGTTTAGGGTTAGGGTTATTGTTAGGGTTAGGTTTACTGTTACAGTGAGGGTGCGGGTTAGGGTTAGGGTTAGGGTGAGGTTTAGGTTTAGGGTCAGGGTTAGAGTTAGGGTTAGGGAGAGGTTGAGGTTGAGGTTTAGGGTTAGTGTTAGTGGGAGGGTTAGGGTGAGGTTTGGGTGAATGTTAGTTTTAGGATTAGGGTTAAGGTGAGGGTGAGTGTGAGGGTTAGGCTTAGGCTTAGGTTTAGTTTTAGGCTGAGGGTGAGGGTGAGTGTGAGTGTTAGAGTTAACTTGAGGGTTAGGGTTAGGGTTAGATTGAGGGTTAGGGTTATTGTTAGGGTGAGGTGTAGGATGAGGTTTAGGGTTAGGATTAAGGTTAGGATGAGGGCAAGGGTGAGGGTGAGGGTTAGGTTTAGCATGATGGCAAGGTTTAGGATTAGGGTTAGGTTCAGGGTTAGGGTGAGGGTTAGGGTTACGGTGGGGGTGAGGGTTAGGGTTAGGGTCAGGGTCAGGGTTAGGGTTAGGGTGAGGGTGAGGTTTAGGATTAGTGTTAGTGTTAGGGTTATTGTTAGTGTTATCTTTCAGGTTAAGTTTACAGTGAGTTTGAGGCTGAGGTTAAGGGTTAGGGGTAGGCTTAGGGTTAGTTTTAGGGTTAGGGTTTGTGTTAGGGTTAGTGTTAGGGTGAGGGCTTGGGATAGGGTGAGGGTTACTCTGAGGGTTAGGGTTAGGGTTAGTGTTATTGTTAGGGTTAGGGTTAGAATTACTGTGAGGATGAGGGTGAGGGTGAGTGTGAAGTTTAGGGTTAATGGGTTAGTCTTAGGCTTAGGGCGAGCGTGAGGGTGAGGGTATGGGTTAGGGTTAGGGTGATTGTTAGGGTTTTAGGGTTAGGGTGAGGTTTAGGGTGAGGTTTAGGTTTATGATTAGGGCTACGGTTCGGGCTAGGTTGAGGGTGAGTGTTAGGGTTAGCCTTAGGGTAACGTTTAGGGTTGGGTTTATGTTTAGGGTTAGGGTGAGTGTTAGGGTGAGGGTTACGGTGAGGGTGAGGGTTAGGGTTAGGGTGTGGGTTAGGGTTAGGGTTAGGGTGAGGTTTAGATTAGGGATAAGGTTAGGGTTATTGTTAGTGTTATGGTTAGGTTTAAGTTTACGGTGAGGGTCAGGCTCAGGGTGATGGTTAGGGTTAGGGTTAGGGTGAGGTGTAGGTTAGGGTTAGGGATAGCATTAGGGTGAGGGTTTGGGTTAGGGTTACGGTGAGGATGAGGGTTAGGGTTAGGTTTAGGGTTAGTGTCATTGTTAGGGTTCGGGTTAAAGTTATGGTGAGATTGAGGGTTAGGGTTAGGGTGAGGGTTAGGTTAGGGTTAGTGTTAGTGTTAGTGTTAGGGTGAGGGTTAGGATGAGGGTGAGCGTGAGGATTAGGGTTAGGATTAGGATTAGGGTTAGTGTTAGTGTGAGTGCTTAGGTTAGGCTTAGGGATAGGGTTAAGCTTAGTGTTAACCTGAGGGTGAAGGTGGGGTTGAGGATTAGGTTAAGGGTGATGGTTAGGGTTAGGGTTAGGTTTAGGGTTAGGATTAGGGTTATGGTTAGTATTAGGTTTGGGGTAATGTCTAGGGTGAGGGTGAGGTTTAGGGTTAGGGTTAGGCTTACGGTTATACTCAGTTTGAGGGTTAATATGAGGGTTAGGCTTAAGGTGAGGGTTAGGGTGATTGTGACGGTAAGGGTAAAGGTGAGAGGCAGAGAGTGAGGATTAAGGTAAGTGTGAGGGTTAGGGTTAGGGTGAGGGTTAGGGTTAGGGTTAAGGTGAGGGTGAGGTTTATATTGAGGATTAGTTTTAGGGTTAGTGTGAGGTTTAGGGTGAGGATGAGTGTTAGGATTAGTGTGAGTGCTAGACTTAGGGTTAGGTTTAGTGTTAGGGTGAGTTTAAGTGTTAGGGTGAGGGTTAGTGTTAGGGTGAGTGTTATGGTTAGAATGAGGATTAGGTTTAGGGTTATTGTTAAGGTTAGGATTAGGGTTATGGTTAGGCAGAGAGTGAGGGTTAGGGTTAGGGTGAGGGTTAGGTTTATGTTTAGGGTTAGGGTTAGAGTTAGGGTTAGGATGAGGGTGAGGTTTAGGGTTAGAGTTAGCTTTTGTGTTAGGTTTAGGGTTAGGGTGAGCGTTAGTGCGAGGGTTAGGGTTAGGCTTAAGCTTAGGCTTTGGGTTAGGCTTAGGCCGAGCATGAGGGTGAGGGTTAGGGTTAGTATTAGGATGAGGGTTATGGTTAGGGTTAGGGTTAGGGTGAGTGTTAGGATGAGTTTTAGGTTTAGGATTAGGGTTAGGGTGAGCACTAGGGTGAGGGTTACTGTGAGGGTTAGGGTTATGTTTAGGATTAGGTGTAGGTTGAGGGTCAGTGTGAGGGTTAGTGTTAGGGTTAGGGTTAGGCTTAGGGTTAGGGTGAGGGTTAGGGTTAGCGTTTGGTTTAGGGTGAGGGGGAGGGTTAGGGTTAGGGTTAGGTGAGGGTGAGGGTTAGAGTTAGGGTTAGTGTGAGTGTTAGGGTTACGGTGAGGGTTATGTATAGGGTGAGGGTTAGGGTTAGGGTTAGGATTAGGGTGAGGGCTAGTGTGAGGGTGAGGTTTAGGGTTAGGGTGAAGGTGAGGTTTAGGGTGAGGTTGAGGTTTAGGGTTAGTGTTAGGGTGAGGTTTAGGGTTATGGTTAGGATTAAGGTTAGGGCGAGTGTGAGGTTTAGCCTTAGAGTTAGGGTTAGGGTGAGGGTTAGGATTAGGCTTAGTGTGAGGGTGACGGTGAGGGTGACATGGTTAAAGTTACGGTGAGGTTTCGGTTAAGTGTGAGGTTTAGGGTAAGGATGAGGTTCAGTGTTATGATGAGGGTTAAGGTGAGGGTGAGGGTTAGGGATAGGGTTTAGGTTAGGGTGAGGGTTAGGTTGAGGGTTAGGGTTAGGGTTATGCATAGGGTTAGGGTGAGGCTTAGGCTGAGGTTTAGGGTTAGGATTAGGGTGAGGGTCAGGGTGAGAATTAGGGTGAGGGTGAGGGTTAGGATTCAGGTGAGGTTTAGGGTTGTTATTAGGGTCAGGTTCAGATTTAGGGTGACGTTGACGTTTGGGGTGAGGGTTAGGGTGAGGGTTAGAGTTAGGGTTAAGGTGAGGGTTAGGGTAAGGTGTAGGGTTACGGTTAGGTTGAGGGTGTGGATTAGTGTGAGAGTTAGGGTTAGGGTTAGGGTTAGGATTAGTGTGAGGGAAAGAATTAGCTGACTGTTAGGGTGAGGGTGAGTTTTAGGGTTAGGAATACTGATAGGATTAGCTGAGGGTGAGGGTAAGGTTTAGGGTTAGGGTTAGGGTGAGCTTTGGGTGAGGGTTAGGGTAAGGTTGAGGGTTAGGGTGAGAGTGATGGTAAGGGTAAAGGTGAGGGTTAGGCTGAGGGTGAGGGTTAAGTTAAGGGTGAGGGTTAGGGTTAGGGTGAAGTTTAGGTTAAGGGTTCGGGTTACAGTTAGGGTGAGGGTTAGATTGAGGATTAGGGTTAGGGTTAGTGTGAGGTTTAGGGTTAGGTTGAGGGTTAGGGTTAGGTTGAGGGTTAGGGTTAGAATTAGGCTTAGGGTGAGGGCCAGGGTGAGGGTGAGGTTTAGGTGAGGGTTAGGGTTAAGGTTAGGGTGAGGTTTAGGGTTACTGTGAGGGTTAGTGTTAGTGTGAGGGTTAGTGTTAGAGTTAGGGTTAGTGTTAGGGTGAGGGTAAGTGTTAGGGTGAGGGTTTTGGTTAGGGTGAGGGGTATGTTTAGGGTGACGGTTACCGTTAGGTGTAGGGTTATTGTTAGGGTTAGAATTCGGATTAGGGTTAGGGTGAGGGTGAGTGTGTGGGTTAGGGTTAGGTTTAGGTTTAGGCTTAAGTTTAGGCTGAGGGTGAGGTTGAGGCTGAGGGTTAGGGTTAGGGTGATGGTTAGGGTTAGGGTTGGGGTGAGGGTTAGGATGAAGGTTAGAGTTAGGATTAAGGTTTGGGTGACTGCTAGGGTGAAGGTGAGGTTTAGTGTTATGTTTAGGGTGAGGTTTAGGGTTAGGGTTAGGGTTAGGGTTAAGGTGTGGGTGAGCTTTAGGTTTAGATTTAGGATTAGGGTGAGGGCTAATGTTAGGTTTAGTGTTAGATTTAGTGTTAGGGTGAGGGTTAGGGATAAGGTGAGGGTTAGGGTTAGGCCTGGGATTAGGATTAGTGTCAGAGTGAGGGTGAATGTGAGTGTGAGGGTTAGTGTTAGGGTTAGGGATAGGATTAGGTTTAGGCTGAGGGTGTGGGTGAGGGTTAAGGTGAGGGTGAGTGTGAGGTTTAGGGTTAGGGTTAGGGGAATGTTAGGGTGAGGGTTATGGTTAGGGATAGGGTTAGTTTTAGGATTAAGGTTAGGGTGAGTGTGAGTATGAGTGTTAGTGTTAGGTTTAGGGTTAGTGTTAGGCTGAGGGTGAGGTTGAGGGTTAGGGTTAGGGTATGGGTTAGGTTTAGGGTTAGGGTGAGGGTTAGGATGAGGTATAGGATTAGGATTAGGGTTAAGGTGAGAGCTAGGGTGAGGGTTAAGTTTAGGATGAGGTTTAGGGTGATGTTGAGGGTTTGGGTTAGGTTTAGGATTAGGGTTAGGGTTATGGTGTGGGTTAGGTGAGTGTGAGGGTTAGTATTAGGTTGGGTTTAGGGTTAGGGTTAGGTTTAGGCTTAGGCTTAGGTTTAGGCTGAGGGTGAGGTTGGGGTTGAGGAATAGGTTTTGGGTTATGGTTAGGGTTAGGGTAAAGGTGAGGGTTACGATGAGGGTTACGGTTAAGATTAGGTTAGGGTGAGGGCTAGGATGAGGGTGAGTGTTAGGATTAGAGTTAGGCTTAGGCTTAGGGTTAGGCTGAGGATGAAGGTGGGGATGATGAATAGGTTTTGTGTGATGGTTAGGGTTAGGGTTAGGATGAGGGTTAGGATGAGAGTTAGTGTTAGGATAAGGTTTAGGGTGAGGGCTAGGGTGAGGGTGAGGGTTAGGGTGAGGGTTAGGCTTAGGCTTAGGCTTAGGCTGATGGTGAGGGTGAAGGATAGGTTTAGGTTTATGGATAGCGTTAGGGTTAGGCTGAGTGTTAGGATGAGTGTTACGGTTAGGATGAGGGTTAGGGTGAGCATGACGTTAACAGTAAAGGTGAGGTTTAGGCTGAGGGTGAGTGTTCCCCTAAGGGTGAGAGTTAGGATTAGTGTTAGGGTTAGTGTAATGTTAGCGTGAGGTTTAGGGTGATGGTGAGTGTTAGATTGAGGATTAGGGTTAGGGTTAGTGTGAGGCTTAGTGTGCGGATGATGGTTAGGGTTAGGGTGAGGGTTATGGTTAGAATTAGGGTTAGAGTGAGGTCTAGGGTGAGTGTGAGGTTTAGGGTTAGGGTTAGGGTGGGGTTTAGGGTTAGGTTGAGAGTTAGGGTTACTGTGAGGGTTAGTGTTAGAGTTAGGGTTAGGGTAAAGGTTAGGGTAAGTGTTAGGGTTAGGGTTAGGGTTAGTGTGAGTGTTATGGTTAGGGTGAGGGTTAGGGTTAGGTTTAGGGTTATTGTTAGGTTTAGGGTT
>NW_027204009.1:0-44121 GCF_024711535.1 Dipodomys merriami | reverse complement strand
GTCAGCATATTCACGTTCACATCAATTCCATTCACAGATGGATTTCAGCTTCCACCGGGTGCACTGCTTTAATCATTCATCCATCATTTGCCAACTTTGATTGTGAGGTACTAATAAGATGGATCAATTTCTTAAAAATTTGTTTTAAAGAATAAATGATGCTGGAATTCTGAACCTGAGGATCTTTAGTATTTGAACAAATCCACAGATTAAACTGAAGGTGAATTAAGACTTCAGTTTTAGTTATTTCCAACTTCTCTGTGAGGATGCATATTCCATTAAAGCTCAGGCTTGTAGCCATACTGTCCCTTTTGCAGAAAATCATCAAGTTTTACAGTTAAAAATGCAGCCAATCAGTGGCTGTAACAGCCAAATTAGCCATAATTCACTTGCTCATATGCTAGAGCCATGGGATCTGGCTCTCATTCACACCAATGCCACTTCTTGGTAATGACCTCCACCTTTAGAGATCAAGGGAAGAACTTTAGTGAGCAGCAACCCATCGACTCAACGAGTTTGCCTTGTGCTTTATGCCTGACGTATTGTGCCTACCTCAGCAACCCCCAATGTAAAACTGCTTTTATTTTTTGAAAAAAAAATTCCTTTTGCCCAACTTTTAAACTATTTTAGTAATGAATTCTCTAGTTCAAGCATTGGCTTTTGAATTTTTGCATCCCGGAAAACAATTCTGCAAAGAAAAGACATGGGGCCAGGTTCCATGCAAAATCATTAAAAAAAAATCCAATTTGTTTTGATTCACTGATGGCTTCTTGAATTCTTTTTTGCCTTGTCCATGATTGTGTAAAGTTGCATTCCTTTTCATAAACCTGGACTCTCAGGACTGGGTAACTGCCAAGGTCTCTCTGTCTCAAGAATTTCAGTGAAGATCTTGATCCAAAAGGCTGATTAGAATAAAGGTGAAGGATAGACACTGCAACGGCGGCTCGGCCTGGAGAGATACTTTAGATTTACCCAGGTACAACACAAATTCAACTGTTATACACAGATGGATCTGGGTAAATCAGATGTGTTTAGGGGCACAGACTCGAAATCTATCCCCTTCAGGATTATCTAGATGAGCTTAGGAACCTCGGGTGGGAAATAGAAGCTGAGACATTTGCAGGTGAGGAGATGGTGTTGTTCTCTGCAGGTTGCTGTCAATTTCTGGAACTTTACTGCTTTACTCACTGTTCAAGACTGTTGTCTTATGGTTATTTCTCTTAACTATATTATTTTTTTTAATTTTGTTGGTTTTTTTTTCTCCCTTGGTGGCCTCCCGGGCTCCTTCTCCACTAGCTCACAGGGGAATGAGCAAGAATGGGAACTAGCCAGGGGGATGGGGGGTGGGGGCGCGGGTAACAGGGTGGGGGAGGCCAGGGGGGAAAGCTGCCATTTCAATCCTCATCCACCTCCTCGCCTTAGGACTCCTCACCCCCCCCCCCCAGCATGACGCTTGTAAAGCTTATCCCTCTGCCGCTCCTGGATTTCTTTCATCTCATCCGCATACCGGCAGAAGGCGCCACCAAACTTGCCCCAGGCCTTGAAGGGCACGGTGATGGCATTGCGGTAGGACGGCTTCACCTCACTCACACAGTAGAAAAACTCCGTACTTGTTGCAGCCCACATTGAAGAAGAAACGTTTGGAGTCCACTGTAATAGAGGTGCCCTCCGGGAGTTCCCCGGCCAGCTCGTGGTCTTCGCCTCCGTAGTCATCGAGGAGCTTGGCGAGCGTGTCGGAATTCGATGAGACCTTGCGCAGGCAGCATGATGGTCTGGCCGCTCTGGAGGCCTCCAGGCCCTGTGCCTGCGCCAAAGCCGTTGCCGCGGTTGACGGTCTGGCGGATGTGCAGGAAGGGGCCGCGCTGGTTCTCCTTGAGATCCAGGTAGTACTTGCAGTACTCACGCACCAGGAACTCGCTCTTGAGGTGCGCCGGCCTGCCGCCCTCCTCAGCGCCCGCTGCCAGCTGCTCGGGGCTGCTGGGGCCCAGCTGTGCATAGTGATCGATGAAGTGGCCCAGCGAGTCACGGAAATTGGCCGCCACCACAATGGACAGCGTGAGGCGGCTCTTGGAGCTGCCCGTGCCCACCTCTGCGATCTTCAGGAAACCGCCCTTGGCGTTCTGCTTCATATCCAGGTAGAAGCGCTTGTTCTGGATGTCCAGCCGCTTCGAGGCCAGCTCCTGCTTCTCCTGCTGGCCGCCACCGCGGGGTGTGGGCTGGAAGCCTCCCTTCCCGCCACGGCCGCCGCCACCGCCACCGCTGCCGCCACCACCGCCCGCCGTGCTAGCTGCCGCTGTTGCTGTCCACCATCTTCTTGGCTACTGCCTTGCCCCGCCCACTGTGCTCGCGCCCCCACCCTCCGCCCTGCGCTCGCGCTCCCGGGCCCCCCAGCCTTGCCTGCTGGCTCCTCACGCGCTCCTGCTGCTCATCGCAGGCCGCCGCCGCCATCCCCCATCCCCCAAGGAGAATTCTTGTGTGCTGGGCCAGTGGCTGTTACTGAGCTGGGGTACTGTACCCAAGTGGGCTTCCAGGTGCTCGCCAATGGTGACAAGGAGACTGTGGCCTGTCATCATAGGGCACCACCACCATTGGGTGACCACCTTCCAGGCTGCCTTTGCTGACCGTGATGACCGAAAGGCTGCCATACTTGCTGCCAGTGGTGAATAAGCCCATTTTATAGAGAGGAATTACTATTCTTAAGTGCGAAGACTGGAATTGGTTGAAGGTCACACGGCTGGAATGTATGGATTTGTACTCTGCTCATGCGACTTTAAATTGAGTCTCAGAATTGAGCACCATCCACTGCAGGGCTGGTTGGAGCAACAGCTGGTGGGGTTCCTCCCTCAGGATCTCTGACTCAGTGTGTGTCTGTAAAACCCACTCTTACCTTTCACCTTCTACCTTGGGTAGCCTACATCAGGGTCTTTGGTTGAGTGCCAGGCTGTGCCTGCTGCCTGCTGCCTGCTTGCAGGTTGGCCTGCTCTGCAGCCAGCAAAAGCTGAAAGTGTTTCATGTACCATGCACACCAGAGACTCTAATGCATCTATGCCAACATCCTGAGGGCCACTGCCCAGCAGAGAGCACAGCTGAGCCTTAGAGACTTAGAAAACCTCTTTTGGAATGCTGGCTCTGTTCCCTCTTCCTTTTTGTCACACTGTCAAAAAACCTATATGTGCTAGACCAAGGAGTGGGTGGCTAGGCCAGTCCCTAATGGGACTTTGTTGCTGTACATGAGCACTTCTATCTGCCACATCCTGGGATCGCAACCCACTGGTATAAGTGCTAGATAATCAGGCCACCACTTCACACTTCAGGATAAAAGAAGCTCACCTGAGGTCTTGGTGCAAAGTCTACATGTTCAGGGCTTGTGTTACTAGCCACGTCCTCACTAGGGGATCAATAGTGTACTCTCTGGGGCTTCTTCCTCTCTGGGAATGACCAGGCCTTGCTTTATTCACAGAAGTGGCATCTTAGGCAGATCCAGGAGATGCGCAGCATGGATGTGTGCCTGACTTTCATGTAGAGACTTAGATGACTGAGCCAGCCATGGATGGACAGGGAAATGCTTCTGCATCCAAGTTGCCTTGATGAATTCTTACTTAGAAGATGACCTGGCTCTAAGCAGATCTCAAGGGGAAAACAAGAGTAGATGGGCTGGGCCACATCTATAATTCTAGTACTTAGGTGGAAGAGACAGGTAGAGAGCAGCTGGAGGCCAGGGTTTAACTTCATAGTGAGATTGTCTCAAAAGAAAGCCAAAGACTGAGGAGGTAGACCAGTGGTTAAAGCAGTTTTCTACTGTGTGAAAGTGTCTGAGTTCAATTCCCAGCATTCTGAGGACAGCATAGACACAAGCTCTGTTTCCTGACCTCCTTTCAGAGGTAAAGGACCTAGCCACTTGATCAAGGTGCTTTACAATGAGAAAGACACCAATAGTACCTCAGTCTTGCACTGCCATTGAGCCTTCTTAATCTGTCTGTCCACTGATATGGACCAAGTCATGACTTCTGTTTCCCCACCACTATGCCAGGGGACCCTTCCCTGTCTGTTCCTTCTCAGAAGGAACACAAGCCATGCTTCTCAGGTAGAACCAGAGTATTTTTGGCAGTTCCTTGGACCTGTTAGTCAGGCCGTGGACCTCAAGGAACCTGCTGTTCAAATGTGTGCCGAGGACCAGCTCTGTCGGGACGACGGAGGACACCTAGTGGAGGAACTGCCTCCGTCGATGTGGATGTGTAGGGACTGACAAAGCCACAGCTGAGGACAGAGATGGGGCCAGGGTCGCAAGGCTCCTTCCCCATTTGCACTTATCTCTGGATTACACCCAGCCATGTCCTCTGCTGCTCTGATACTGGAGATCGCTAGCAATAGGGGATCACACTGTGCATCTGTGGATTCTGATCTATGCCAAAGCATAGCCATTGGGAGTTGGTAAGGATTGCTGAAGAATGTACTCTGGAGTTGGGGGGGGGGCTTTCATGATGTGATGTGTGTTGGCACAGGCGAGGGCAGTTCATAGGGAGTGCTGCCAAATCCCTCTTGAGGACTTCCTGCTTACCTGTGATCCTGCCCATGGTTACAGCTGGACTTGAGGTGGTTAGGTTGTGAGCTGACAGATCAGAGACCTTCTCTAAACAGAGCCCTGAGTTATCTGGAGGGACGACTTGGCCCTGTCTGATGGCCTGGTAGCTGCTACCCAGCTCTGGCTCTTTTGGCTTAGTGGGTGTGGAGGCCATGGTGCAGGTGAGGAAGGTCCTTTCCTTCTGGCAGCCCAAGGAGGAGATGTGGTTTGTCCCTACCTCTGGGCATTGCATTTTTGTCTTATAAGCTTAAATGTCTCTGGTCCTGGAGGAGCTCAGAGTCCAGAAGCAGAGAAATGACAAAGTAAGTCCTGACAAACTTGCTTGTCACTAGTGGCAAAAGGTAGCCCAAGGTGTAGGCTGTCAGGCATTCTGGACCTCAGACATGCAATTATTCTAGTCCAATGCCATCAAGACCTGCCCTGCAGGCAGAACACTTATGTCATGGGAAGATATGGTGTAGTAAACGCCAGGTGGGTTTGCCATGGAAATGCTCTCCAGGGTCAGACTCTTGAGTGGGGGTGGGCAACTTCACCTACCCCTACCAAGTGCTGAAGGGCATTCTTTCCACTAGGAAATAGCATTTTGTCATTAGTGGGAAGGGAGTTTGGAGGACAGATTGCATAAGCAGGGTACAAGCAAGATAGCTGGTAGCGAGTGGTGAAAGCTGCACTGCAGAATGAGGAACAGGAGGCTGTAAACAGTTTACAAGGAGCCTTGAGTAGGTTGAGGTTTAAGTGAGCTCAGTGGGCGAGACCAAAGGCAGAGAGATTAGTGTTCAAGGCTAAGACTGAAAGGGGTTTTGAGAATCGTGAGGGCCCTGAGGTTGAGGTAGCAGAGGTAGGATTGGGCTTGGCTGTATGGGGTTGTGGATGCAGGAGCATGAGGGTTGGGACATGAGGGAGTGGTGGCATTCTGGCCTGTGCACATGGCATGAGTGAAGAGGGAAGGTACAGGGAAAGGACGTCTGAGGGCTCACTGGAGTCTGGGGCTAGGCCCTTGTATTGGGCCACTGAACCAGATGTGCTCGTAGTCTCTGAGTGATGCCTACACCCTTGGGAAGCAGACACACAGAAGATGAGCCTTTTCCAGGTTGCACCTACATACATTCAGGCATTTGATCTGTGTAGAGATCTGTGGTCCCATTGTGTGTGGTCAGGTTGAATTGGCCCAGGTCACTAGACAGGAATATAGACATCCTTTGCCCATAGGTCAGCTCTGAGGACCAGCAGAGTGGCAGAAGCACAACTGGAAGCTTGGTCCATGGAAAATCTGCACTATCCTTATCCTCCTTTTCCAAAGCCTGAGGTATCAGACACAGCAGGACAAGGCACTGCTGTCAAGGTACATAGGATATGATCTCTCAGTGGTAGCTTTTGAGAGTGTGAAATTGAGTTAAGCTGGGCAGTAATCTTTATCGACAAGAATCAAGGTTTCATTTTAGACACAATATAGGAGGCATTAGCTGGTGAGTTACTGCTCCCATCGCTCAGCTCCATGGAAGTTTGTACTGGCCAGCCCAGTATTGTGAGTCCCATACAGGCCCATCATCCTTCCCCCTCTGGGACAGGTGGGAGGCCTCATAGGGACAGACAGCAAAAGACAGGGTCCTTGCTGTCTCAGAGCCTTCACTTGGATTAGCTTGTCACTTGACACTGGGAGGCACTGGCCTCACTGTCATCTCTCATCCCACATGCCCACAAGCATGCCATGCCAACCTACCATCAACAATACAAGTCTATGGGCTCTGTTGTTGTCAGGGAAGGTGCCAGGCCCATCTGCATCCATGGGGACACAAACAGCCCCAACAGCAGCCACCCCATTCCCCTCCCTCCCACCTTCATTCTCCTTACTGCCCACATGCCGCCCCGGTCTTTTCAGACTTGTGCACAGGAGATGACCCTCAGCTGGCAAACATCTGCTGACCCTCCACCTGCCTCAGTGTGACCACTAGGCACCTGCGTTGGTCACTCACTTGGGTGAGTGTGTGTGCACACTTGTTCCCACACAACACCCTAACACTGGGTCGGGCTTAGACACAGTCACACAGAGCTTTCTCTGCAATTACCACAATGCCCTAGGCTCCTTCCTTCCCCAGACATCCTTGAAAATGAGATCACTGTAAAGGGCCCTGTGCCAATGTAATCCTGGCCCTGTCTCCATGCCCACTATCCAACACTCCCCCAGTTTAGACACTCATCACAGGAGAAAGAAGCTTGATGCCCACATGTGAAATGAGGTATCACAAGAGCTGCCTCTACCCATCTGCATTTCACTTGGCATGCTTTGGCTGAATTCTGACATTTCCCCTCCTAGCCAGTCCCAGGCCCAATACTGCCTCTCAGCTCTGTTGCCAGGGGCCGAACACCTTCCTCACCTTTTGTAGGCTTTCACACGTGTGTGTGTGTGTGTGTGTGTGTGTGTGTGTGTGTGTGTGTGTGTGTGTGTGTGTTTATCCCATGATCCTCCTCAGTTCCCCTTTCTAAAAGTGGTAGAGTTTTTCTGAGCTCCTGCCAGCAAGCCTCCAGGGAAATGGGTCTTACTTTGCCAAGAGATTCTGCCCATACCTGGAGAGAAAATGGGATGATGGTTCTCATGATTATGGAGGACATGTACGCCATATGGACAGTAACAAAGGGTACTTGTTGCAGATGCCCAGGGGGTATCCACAACCCTTTTGGCCCCATGGAGGCACGGTGCTCCAGCAAACAGGCCCTGTGAGTGACCAGGTGATCCTTGTCCTGCAAGGCTCTCACTGATTTGGTCAGCTGGAACACATCCAGGTCTCACCCAAGTGGACATGTAGGTCTTTGCAGAACCAGCTTTCACTCCTCTTCACTCCTTCACTGGCCTCTCTGTCATCTCTCCTCTTACAAGCCCCCAGGTGCACCCACTCACTCAACTTCCAGCCATCAACCCTGCAAGTCTGTGGGACTTGAAGCTGCCTGGGAAGGTGCCAGGCCCACAAACTACCATGTAACCACAAGTAGCCTCAATAGTTACCACACAGCATTTTCCATCCCCTCCCAACCAATGCTTCTTTCTGGCCTTATGCCACTCCCTGTCTTTTCAGACCTAGCAGTTATATAAACACGCAAGGAAGGGCTGGCTGCATCTTCCTGTATGAGGCTCTCCCATGGAGTTCGTAGTCTCTGTCCTCCCATATCAGTGGAAACATCTGGAGGTGAGGCTGCAGGTGAAGGCGACTGGCTTGGTGCTGTTCCTTCCAAAGAAGTGATAGCCAGCCTTAGGTACACACACACACACACACACACACACACACACACACACACACACACACACACACACACACACACACACACACACAGGTGAAAGCCATTCAAGGGCAGAATACTGTCTGTTGTGTATGGCAGAGACACCAGAAGGAGAATGTGTGTGTGTGGAGGGAGGCAGCATCGTGGAAGGCCTAATGTGGATCCTTTGGGGACTGATCTCCTGAGCTCTGCCGGCACTGCTGTTAGCACTGGCTTGCACCATCTTCCAGCTCCACTGACACCAGAGCAACAGCAATCACCACAAATGCACTGATCACAAGCTTCTGCATGCAGGGAATCTTGCCTAAGGGCTCTTCAGACAGCTCCAGAACTAAGCCCCACCTTGCACCAGCCCCTGCCACACACCTGACTGCCCTCTTACTCATTAATTCTCTGCCTTCTTTCCCATATGACCTACTGTTTCCTTTCTTTCTACTGTTCTTACTGTTAATTTCAAGAAAAAACTGGTACACAATGACTTCTCTCTGGTGGAAAAAAGTTCCAATCCGTGGCCCCAAATCATGTTTGAGTTGGTGCAGCCCCTGGCACTGTCTACTAGGAAACACAATCCTTGAACAGTTACCCTTCAGAGGACGTCCCCACTCTTTGCCTCCTTGTTTTTGGCAGTCAAGAAGCTATCCACCTTCCTTATTCTGGATTCCTTACCTTTTTGCTGGTAGCCTGTTATCTGCCCATAATTGTAGGAGTAATACCTCTGATTTAGGTCACAGGCCTCTGTGTCCCAACAGTAAATGGAACTCAGAACCGAATTCACAGGGCATCTTCCTAAGGTGGCAGGGAATTTTGGAGGACAGGAGTGCAAAGGAAAACACGGAGGGAAGTGCCTACTCCAGTTGTTGCCCAGTCCAATGCAAGGAGAACTACTCTGGAGGGTACATGTTGGGGAGACATCCTGGGGCCCAAAGTTCACATAAAGTTCTATCAGCAGTTCTGTCACACAGGGATTTATGACGGGGAAAGAGGAAGGGAGAGCCTGTTTGTCTAAAGATATGGCCAGCCCATGTCTTATTTTCTGCTGATGACCTCACATGAACAGTTGGAACTAACACACACACAAGCCCCTACAAAACAACTAGCATGTGTGCAAACCAATGCACACAGTCTTCAGATAGCATTTCTGGCCAGCATCCTGGCAGGTAGGTTGGAAGAAGCTGCTGGCTAGCATTGAAGAGAATGTAGAATGTTGTAGACGGACCACTGGGAGAACTCTCCCTAGATGAATCTGTGCTAGCTTGGAGAACCCATCCAAGCTCTGAAGAAATAGGTCACTTGAATTAATAACAGCGCCAATGCTGGGGTTTCCTGCCACAGGGACTTTTGCACAATTCATCAGGATATTTTGGCAAGACTACTTACTCCTAACAGCACTGGGAAGTCCAAGGGGTTAGAAGGCTCTAGAATGTCCTTGCAGGCAGCACCAATGGATATTTCCAGTCCATGGCTAGCAGGAAATAGTGTGTGAGGGAGGGGAACATTAGATTTTGGAAGGGAGGTGAGGGGGAAGCGGTTGGACAGTCCCAATCTCTGTCAGAGAGACTGCAAGAACCCTAGCAAAACCTTCCTTTTACTCAACAAAACAGGTATGGATATTTCATTGTGGAAAGCACTGCATCTGGCTTAGACATTCACGTGTGAGCAGAAACAGAGCAAGGAACCTCTGGCACCACCAGACATAAACCTCTTGACCTCCCTGACTGAACCTGACTAACCTGACTGGTTCTCCTGTGGCATGAATTCTGCCAGCCATTGTTTTGCTCACCAATGGATGCCATCCTGCAATGTGCTCCTCATGGGCCTGCTTTCCTAGAGGAAGGTTCATCACATGCCATGTCTACCCTCTGCATTCTCAGTGAAAGACAGGTGGCTTCCTTCAGGGCACTGAAGCAAAGACAAGGTCTTTAATTAGAAAAAAGAAAGAATTTCACAGGAATAAGAACAGGGGGATATTAAGAGTGGCTTTAGTAAGGAGCCATAAATGTCTGTTCCACACCTATATATGCTCCACTCCCATAATGAGTTTTATCACAACATCTAATTCTGTCACATGCAATGTGACAGAGGCGTCCCAGGAAGGAAAGTCCTTCAGAGTATTACCTCCAATTAAACATAAAAAACCCAGAAGAAATGACATGGCTCAAGAGGTAGTCAGTGTCACCCTTCAGGACAAAACCTCCGTGACAGTTTCCTGGCCTTGAGTTTAAGCTCTACAACTGGCACTGAAATAATAATAGTAATAATTCTACAGAGATATGACAGATTTGTGGCCATTGGATAAGATGTCCACTCAAATCAGGTGATTGGGATAGTTAATATCTCTGAAAATATTTTTTGGTGGAGTCCTACTTTTCTTATCTTTGTGGCCAGGTGATCCTTGCTCTAAGTTTAGCAGTCCCATTACTATGTTGGTTTCCATTCTGTGGTTGCTGGTGGCAACTTCAGTCTGAAAGAATTACAGCCCTGCATGCCCCTGTGGAAAACATTGGAGACCATACGAAGCCTTTACCAGCTTGTTAGCATCAGACAAAGTTTTGGCACAATCATCATCTCATGCTGAACCAGACAGTCATGACGCAGAGAAGCCATGCTGCTGAAAGGAAAACCTCCCCTTCCTACTGCTTTAACTCATGCCAACGTGCACTTACTTTTCATAATGTCACCCATTCAATACTGCCATACACATGCAATCACACTGTGCATGACTGTGAGGGACAGCACTGCAGGGACTGCTGATTTCACTGTATCTTGTTCCTTCGTTTTTCCTAGTACTACCCCAGCAAGGGGTAGGAAAACAACCACTGGGCCAAAGAGAAGCTGCACTTATAGGCTATTTTTCTAGAGTGGGTGTACCATTTGCACTCTGCTGCCATTGGATGAAATGTCTGAATCTCTCTGATCTTAACTAATATCACTATAACAAACATTGTTAGTGCAAATTTTTGTGAGGTCTGAGGTTACACCTCCAGTGTGCTTCAAATAGGTAATGGCATCCAAAACCCTGCCATGTGTTTGTCATCTATATTTGATGGTGGTCAAAGCTGACCGTACAAGTCTTTTGCTCACATTTCAGTTAGGTTGTATTTCTGTGTTCTGACCATGGAGTTGTGAGCCATGTTCCAGAACATTTTACCGGACTGCGCGAGGTGACAAAATCAGAAAAAGGTGAAGGTTGCTCAGAGTCTAAATTTTTCAAGGACAAAGCTAAGATTCAAACATGGGCAGTGCGTGCTTAGACACCATCGTGAGCAGTTGCTCACCACAATCATCACTGTGGGCACAGATGGACAGCCATTCAGAGGCACAGGTACCTCCTAGCATTATTAATTATGGGTACCTGTGACTGGTCTAGCTGATCTGAGGACAGCTAAGGAATACTTTAACTCACACACTAATGGGCTAATAAAAGTGACAAGGTTTCATTATGCTACAAGGTATTTTATACTCTGGATTCAATACTTTGGACAAGGAGCACTAAATTGTGACTGTATCACTTTTTGGGAGGCAGCAGGGGAAGCAAGTGAACAATCTCTGAAATGTGAAAGGTCATGAGCTACCACCTCCTATCCACATCCTAAGGCCCCTTTGCTAGACAAGAATGCATCTCCTCCCTAAAAGCATCCCCAGAAGAATGGCCCAGTATGGACCTAAGGAGGTTCTGTAAGCATCCAAAGAAAACCAGGTTTCAAGTGACTCAGTGGCAACAATAGATTTGCCAACCAACTGCCACCACTAGGAGGTCAGAGTGAGTTTACTTTGTGGCTTGGGTAGTAGGAATTGGAGGCTGACTTGATGGGTCTTCTGAAGAACCCTGCAGGGTTAAATAAAGTGGCCAAGCAGATTGACACGCCACAGTACCTGTGCCCACATCACTCAGTAGCTTATCACTAGGTGGTTCTACAGACTACCTGACAGTGCACAGAGGAAGGCTGCATAGCCAAGTGCTCAGGATACACTGAACAAAGGTTATTGCTGAGGAACAGAAATGAGCAGAACAGGCTCAGCTCCTCAGTAACCTGGACTCTCCCATTGGGTGAAGCACAAAAACTCTGAAGACATACAGGCCTGTGTTCAAGTCCTATTTCTAACACATTGGAGCAGATTAAGCCAGAGCTCAAGTTCTTCTGGTACAAAGCTGTGATAATATCCTTGTCTGTTAGGGAGAAGTCACATGTTGCTTGTTATACTCCAAGCTCAGTGGTAAAGGAAGCACATGTCCACAGACACAGATAGCTCTCATTCACTCATTGCCAATCTGGACACAGGTGACAATGCTGAACCCCAGAAAACAGACTGGTCATAAGAGGCCCTAATCCCTTCACCAACTTGGCAAAGTGAGACCTGTATTTCCAGCAAAGCAGAGGAACCACAAATTGCAGAGTCTCTGGAATTCCAGCACAAACTTCTTAATCCTGGTTCTTCACAATCTCTATAAGCGTAGTGCCCATCCCTCATGGTCACTATGTTGACTGAGTGTGGCTGAAGGCTCAGCCAATGCCAGAGGTAAAGGCAGCATTCGGGGTATGCACAGGGTGCCTAGTGCCTGGGCCTCCAAACATTAGTGAGAACTAAGAGCAGAAATCCTGTGGTCAGGCCTCCTGAGCCCCATGCAGAACAGCAGCTGAACAACTGCCTTATCTTCAGCCACAGAACCAGGGGGACTGTTATCAGACTCAGCCAAAACACACAGGCTCAGAGTTGCAAAAGAACAAAGTTTCTGAACACTATAATAAAATTCCACTCAGAAGTGAACCGGAGGGAGACACATTCATCTACAAATACTGATAGATGGTAACCTGCCTCTATAAAACCTTAAAAGAATCAAAAGATGGGGAAGATAAGGAGTAACAGCTTTCCCTGATAACCCTATAAGGGAAATGCATGCAAATACATGCTCCTTCTGAATAACTTCCTACTGACACTCTGCAATCACTTTGCTTATCATGGAAAAAGTTACCTTGCTGCCTAGCCAGCCAAAGACCTTCTTATCCATCCACTAAGGCTCAGTCGTAGAGTGCTTAGAGTGCAGAAGGCACTGGGTCCAAGCCCCAGCATTTTTCACACACAGAAACACCACCACTATATTGTGACACATGATCCTGATCAAGGGCTGTCAAAAACCAGATCCACAATCTTACAAACAGCCATAAAGAAAACATTCTGTTTGTTCTGAGATAAGGACATTTAATTGAATATTAATATGGCCCATCCCCTCTCCTGCTATTGAGAATGACTCAGGAAGTTTGCTGTTTCTAGGACACCAGCCCAAGCAGAAGCAGCACAAGCTTCATCAGCAGGTCCAACCTCTAGCTCCACAGAACCAAGAACATTATGCAAGACAGTCAATTCAGTCAACACTACTTCAGGATGTGTTTCATCGGTAACACAGGTCAAGCCATAGAGATCACAATGGCAGAAAACTCAACAACATCCACTTATGGCTGTTGGTAATGCTCTGGTAAAAGAACTGCTCTTACAAAAGACTTAATGGCCTTTGGATGAGGCTCCATCAATGCTTGATACAGGATGCATGGTGTACTTCCCCTCCCTTGTTCACCCACAGCTCAGTGTGTGTAGTGCAGTGACTACACAAAGACAGCTGGGAGCCCAGATTACACAGGCACCATACAAATTCTAAGGAAGAGACCTTTCAAGACCCACACCCACTGCATCTGGGACAGACACCAAGTCACTGAGTCAGCAAGCCCAGCAAGCAGCAGGCATTCAGCAAACTGGGTCACAAAGAAGGAAAATGGTAACATCTGAAAGAGTGTGCCCCAAGACCACTGATATTCTATGGGACCAGAGTACAATGGGCAGTGGGCAACATTTGCCTTCCAAACATCAACTTCCTAAAATCTGCAGGATACTGTCTGCACCCCTCCCCTCTATGTTGAGGGATCACTGTGCTAAGATTGTGCTGCAAATCTTCTTGTAGCCCTGATTAAAACTGAAAAATACTGAAGAGGAAGAAGAGGAACAGCCAGCAGGTGGCATGTGAACTACAGGGGAGCCAAGAAAGAATAGCAGAGGCCTATTTACAATGACATGAACAAACAATGAAATGAGAAGGCAAAATCAACAGCTTATCAGGAGCAGGAGAAAAAGACACCCAATTGGCAGGAGTCAGGCAGCTGGCCCACACTGCCATAGAACCATAATCTGCTCCCACAGGAAAACCCTTTGCAGCTGCGAGCACTGCCTGCCAGCCAGCCTGACACCATACTGTGCATTCTACCCTTCAGCCTCTAATCCATTTCACCCAAATTTCTGCTCAGATGCCCTTATAAGATCCCTAGGGCTGGGTGCTGGTGGCTCACACCTGTAATCCTAGCTACTTAGGAGGGTAAGATCTGAGGATCACAGTTCAAAGCCAGCCTGGGCAGGAAAGTCCGTGAGACACCTATCTCCAATTAGCTACTAGAAAACTAGAAGTGGCACAGTGGCTCAAAAGATAGATCACTCGCCTTGAGCTGAAGATTACAGGGACAGGCATAGGACCAGAGTTCAAGCCCCATGACCTACAATAATAAGTAAATAAATAAATAAGTATATAAATAAATAAATAAGATCCCTAGGAACATAGCTCTTTGGCCTTACCAGGTCTCCTAGCCCCATGAATGGGATACTGACCTGCCACCCAAGACCAGCACAGCCAACCCAGGACACTAAGGCCAAGAGCAATGTAATGAATCCAACTACTAAGAGCAAGGATCCTCATCCTGGATGCCTGGCTAGTTCCACTTCAGTGTCTGACAGCTGCTGGGTACCTCATGCTCATTGGTCACCCTACTTGTCACAGAGTCCATGTGCACCAGGAGCCACACAGAGCAATGAGCCACAGCCATGTGAAGTCAGAACTTAAATGACCAGCACACAGAGTATAAAATAAAACCCACCTTGGAAAAACACACAGAATCAGGCAGGGGAGGTTCTGGGGACCTCATTTTAGACACCAGAGATGCCAGTGAATAGAGCTCATGGTGACTGCTTGCCCACAGAGAGTAAAACATTGGGTATGTCCACAGGACACACTGAGCTCACGTTTCCTCCCAGGGTGGTTGCATCAAATCTGGGTGCCCAGGAGTCCTGAGACAGGGCAGAGAAAAGGAGTGACAGGGACAAGCCTGCTGCTGGAGCCTTCACTCCCCAACTTCTCCCTAAAGAAAAAGCATGAGCTATTGAATCTACACTTGTGACTCCGCAGAGGCTATACAACCATGCATATCATGCAGATCTCTGGTCCACGGGGATCTCTGGTCAGACAGCGATCTGTTACTTGTCACAGCAGTTAGTACAGAAAGTACCTCACTTTAAGCACACACTTTTCCTTTCTCTTGGTAGTGCATTCTGTTTCATACAGTAAAATGAAGAGCAACGCCAGGCTCTCCTACCAAATCACTTCTCATGCCATTCCATCCAACAGTATGTTGAAAGTGAAAAAAGCAATCTTTATCATTTTTTAAAGCAAACTGATGTTATTATGTCCAACATAACCAGCTAATTCTTTTTTTGGGGAGGGGTCCAGTCGTGGGGACTGAACTCTGGGCCTGGGCGCTGTCCCTCAGCTCTTCAGCTCAAGGCTAGCGCTCTACCACTTGAGCCACAGCGCCATTTCCAGCTTTTTTCTTTCTGCTTAAGTGGAGCTGAGAAATCGAACCCAGGGCCTCAGGCATGCAAGGCAAGAGCTCTACCACTGAGCCACCTTCCCAGCCCCAGCTAATTATTTAGTTTATTTTTTATAATTATCTTTAAGTAGTTGTACAAAGAAGTTCCCATTCTACAAAATAGTATATGAGTACAAAGTGTCTGACAACATTGTCACTCTCTTAACCCATCCCTTCTCTCACTTTTTTTATTTAATTGAGATTAGGTGATTACATAAATTTCACATATTTACAGTATTGTGAAATAGTGATACTTAGAGTCATGATCACATTTTAACTTTCACAAGGCAAATTGTCATTATCATGGTTTATATAGTTTGTGAATTCTATGAGCTTTGACAATACAAGTTATTTTTTCCACATCTGGTGATGTTTACATTTCTTTCTTTTTGCTTATTGTAGGATGTTTCCACTTATTCTGTTCCTCTTCCTGGCTTCCCTCTGTGTGTGTGTATATCTATCATATATATAGTCAAGAAAATGGAGTCATTTAGCAATGACATGACAAAATGGTTGGCTGTCCTTTGTTTCTTGAGTCCTGTTACTTTGCCATATCTTCTTGCATTTGGCTTTATCATCAACATATCAGGGAGACCATGTACCATTTCTCTCTTTGTTCTTGGCTTATTTTGCTCAAAATAATCTGCTCTAGTTCCATCCATTTCCCTGCAAATGTCATTATTTTGTCCTTTCTAATGACTGAATAATATTCCATTGTATATAAGTACCACAATTTTTGGGTGCACTTATCAGTAATGGGGAATCTGAGTTGTTTCCAAATCTTGGCTATTGTGAACAGTGCTGCAATAAACATGGAGGTGCATGTGTCTTTGTATACTGGTTCCTGTTGCTCAGGGTAGATGCCTAGGAGTGGTATAGCTGGGTTATAGGGGAGGTCTATATTTAGCTTTCTGAGGTACCTCCAGACTATTTTCCAAAGTGATTGTATTAGTATACATTCCAACCAGCAATGCAGTAGGGTTCCTTTTTCTTCCACATCCCCTCCAGCATTTGTCGTTGGCTGACTTTAGGATGTGGACCATTCTGACTGGGGTAAGGCGGTGTCTCAGTGTTGTTTTTATTTGCATTTCCTTTACAGCCAGGGATGATGAACATTTCCTCATAACCAGCTAATTCTAAGAGCCAAGTGATATAAGAGAGCAAAGGAAAGGGTAACACTGTCCAAAAAGAAATGATTCCCTGATTTCTGTAAGTATAAACCCTCTGAACATCACCTTTATATACTTTTTTTTTAAATTTTATTCATGGGGCTTGAAATCAGGGCCTGACCACTGTCCAGGAGCTTTGTTCCTGAATGCAAGTGGCTCTACAACTTTGAACCACTGTGCCCCTTCCAGTTTGCTGGTGGTTAGTTGAAGATAAGAGTCTCACAGACTTTCTTACCTGAGACGGCTTTGAAACATAATTCACTCTCAGCCTGCTGAGCAGCTAGGATGACAGGCATAGCCACTGTAATGCGGCTCAATTTTTAAAAGTCTTTAATACTTAAAACCAAGAAATGTACTCATTACTTGACTTAGGAAACAGTAACCTCTCTGTGTATCACCTTTGTCATAACAACAACAAATAATAATAAAATAAATTATTAAACCACTATCTCCACATGAGAAAGAGCCCGTGCCCTGACAAGCAATGGCAAGAAGGGTGGGTCTGAGCTCTCTTCACAGACCTGCCTGTCCACAGGTCGGTCTGTGCAGGGCTCTCCTCCTCACCATGGTCAGGCAGCATTTACTCTATGGCTCTGAAGGAGCCTGATCATACAGAGTGATCCTCCACACCAGGTCCTCCAAGGAGTCAGGAATAAATGTGAGGCACCCCATGAGTGTCAAAGGTTAAAACGCAGTATTGGCAAAGCACTTGCTGTCCAGAAAAAAAAGAGGCTGAATGCTCAGAGCAAGCAGGGACACAAGAACCAGGAAGCCAACAAGCAGGTACTAGAGATGAAACTCTCCGGAGCCCTCAAGTGCCACTTACCACTTGTGATAGAAACATTGGTCATTTCCACCAGACTCCAGCCCCCAACCACTGGCTCAGACCAGAGCCAGTGAAGCACAGCCATCCCCCAAGACTTGCAAGTGTTATCACGGTACACACGCATACGGAGGTGAGACTAGATAGGCCCTAAGTTCCAAAAGAGTAATATTTCCAAAGGACTGAGTTGGATCTCAGACCCTTTCATTAGTTCTTGCAAGAGCTAATATAGATGACCGGCCTTTTTCCTCCTCCAGCTTCCTGTGAGGGGGGTGATATCTCTGCCCACATGAGGCTCTTTCCAACCCCAGGAAGTCCCAACCATAGCTAAGGTGATTTCAGCAACAGGCTCTTTTTATCTCCAGAACTGTTAGCTAAAGCAACCTCTTCTTTAAGAAGTACCCAGCTTCTAATACCTTATCCTGTTAATGAGATACTAAGAGATCCTGAGGGTTACACAGTTTCCTCTCAATGGCCCAATGAGTCCCCATGGATGCCCTGAGTGAACATCTACCTGGTAGTGATATCACAGTGCCCGTGTGCTCCCTCAGTGACAGCTCCCATAGTTGAAGCTCCACCACAAATCCACAAAGGTCTTCTGGAGTCCTGAGAGAGGAAGAAGACTGAACACAGTCCCATGTACCCCTGGAAATGGACTTAATCCTGCACCCAAGATACAGGGCAAAAATCATACCAGCCACTGACTACTCAAGAGACCAGGACAAGTCACACATCGAGCTTTTACACCAGTAGGGTCAAAACACAGCCTCCACAAGCTACACACTGGTTCCAACCCAGTTCCTCAACTACACAAGGTTACTTTCATGAAGTCAGTTTATCCACCTGGAAAACCAAGAGACAGCACATAGCAAATAGTGTCACTTGCCCCAAAACATACCAGTCATGAGGCAGTACTGGGCAGAACTTAGCTCCTTCCTAGATTTAACAAAACATTCTGTGCAATAGCACAGGGAGGAATAGTACAAAGAAGCCTGTGAATGAGCTGCTCCATGAAAACCACTCACATCTTCCTCATTATTTCCATCCGGCTATGAGGAAACTGGGGCTTCAAGATATGTTTGGTGATGTAACATCCCCTCCATCCATGAATGTAAGCACACTCAGTGCAGACCTCACCTTCTGACTACTGCTGCAGGAAGACATGTACCCAGAGCATCATACATTGAAGAGTGGTGCGAGCGTCCCAGACACACCTGTGGGCTTGTGGCATGGTACTGGTGGGTGGCACACAAGTTTGAGGCTGAGGATGAATTCTGCTCGTCATCACCTGTCAAAGCAGTGAGCACAGGGCACACAAAAGGAATGTGCATGCAGAGCTATGTAGTGTGAGCTGCCCACAGCCTCAGCCCTGTCCCTGTTAAGGCACCCATGGCAGCACTGACTGGGTGGAAGCAAGCTTCGCACTTGTCACTCTGCAAGGAGAGTCCTAAATCACATTATAGGACTGCACTGAGACCATCCTCCTAATCCTCCTACCTGCATGTGGACTCTGCTGATGTCTTTAGGATGACAGCAAGCACCCCAGGATGATCTCAGGTAGGCAGTACTAGCATACAACTGAAAGACCATTCATTTTTCTAAGGAGCTCTAGGTTCCCATGGGCAGGGCCCTTGCCAGCACTGATACAAAGGAGCCACCCCAACCCACTGTCAGATTCATGCTGCTGTGGAGCCACTCTGGCCTCTTCTAATTCCTATGCGGAAGCACTAACTCTGTAGGAGGGTTTTTGAGGTGAGTAGGGTAGGTGTGAGGCCAGGAAGGTAATGTGCGCTTTGGAAAGTTAATGCACTCACCACACACTTCTCAGGCCAACACAAATCTGGACAGCAGAACACAAGGAAAAGGACATATAGAAAAGGAATAGGGGGTAAAGTTCAAGAAGCCCTGGTAGTCATAAATTAGGTTCAGCTCTGTCAAAGAGAGCACAACACTCAGCTTTCAGTGGTCCATCCTAAACACTGAGCTCTGCTGGAGAACAGGGGATTCCTTAGTTGCTGATAATCCTGGAAGATGAATACACAATCATAACCCAAACCACAATGCAAACCACAGACCTGGGTCCAGCATTCCTCCAAAAGGGAAGAAGAAGGTTTACTTTCTCAATGCCTACTGACCTGAGTGTGGGTAAAGCTACTCAGAGATGCTTACCCAGGACACTGCAGGGTTTAGACAGAGTAATACCAAGTGCCATTACAGACTACAAATATTAGCAGTGTCCACCTTGAAACCAGCACTTCACAAGTACAAAATAGAAGTAGTTGGGCTTCAAAACCCTTGAGCACAAACACAAATGACAAAAAACAAACACAAACACATATCATTATGAGGAAGGGCAAATGATTGGTATCGCATCTACCTTATACTGAGGACTGCTAAAATTCATCATCACCAAGCTATTCACAATATGAGGAGTTGAAAGAAAGTGAGACTAAGAGAAATGACTCCTACTTCAGAAATTTGTCTTATGGAATGCAGCTTCACATAGACGTCAGGGCACTGCAGCTTCCCAGGGTAGAACCTACTTGAAAATTTATGTCAGGGTCCCCTATCTTATTATGAACACACTATACTTTAAATTCTCCTCTGGGCCAGCTATGAGACCACAATGATTAATTCTCACCAATTAATGAGACTTGGTATATCTTAGCGATGGTAAATAATTCTGCAATAAACATAGTTGTGCTGGTAGCTTTAGTATGGTCTTGCTTTTGATCATTTTGGTAAATGCCCAAGAGTGGGATTGCTGGGTTATAGGGGAGCTCTATGTGGAGTCTTTTGAGGAACCTCCATACTACTTTCCAAAGTGGTTGAACAAGTTTACACTCTCACCAACAATGGAGTAAGGTTCCCTTCTGTCTACATCCCCTCCAGCATCTTGCTTCTAGCTTCTAACTGGGGTGAGATGGTATCTCAATGTTGTGTTGATTTGAATTTCTTTTATGGCTAGTGAGGTTGAGCATTTCTTCATGTGTCTATTGGCCATCCTTATTTGTTGTTGCTTTCTATGTCCCTCCCCCATGGTATAACCCCTGCCTTCACTGTATTTGATGTTGTTATAATTTGTGGAGGGGAAGGAAAAGAACAAAAATTTTTAATATGGATACAGGGGGATCCATTACAACAATGAGATGTACAAGATGTTATGTCGAAAAACAAACTTTACAACTTTGACTGGGGTTGGTGGTGGTGGTGGTGGTGGTGATGGTGTGGAGAGGGGCCGGTGGGAGGAGAAAGAAAGGGATGGGAAGGGAACACAAAGGAGGAAGCAACAATGCTTGATAAGAAATGTACTCATTATCTTGCCCATGTAATTGTAACCCCTCTGTATGGTATTCTCACAATAAAAAATAACACTTGGCAGCTCTGACCAAGGAAACACAACTTGCAAAGCCAGCCCATTGAAAATTACGAAGGATTCCTGAAAAATAATGAAATGATGGTAGAGAGTGCATTGTCAGGAACTGGAAGGTTTATGGTTAAAATGACAATTATCCCCAAACTGACCTATAAATTGAATATAATTCCAGTAAACATCACAAGGCATTTTGTAGATATCAATGACCTATTTCTAAAATATATTTTAAAAAGCAAAGGAATCTTTAACAGCAGGACAATCTTAAAAACATATTTAGGACACTGTCACTACTACCATTTTTAAAGTCAATGTAGTGTTAGGGGATGTGTCTCAAGTGGTAATATGCTTGCCTAACAGGACGGGGATAAGTTAAAACCCCAGTTACACACACACACACACACACACACACACACACACACACACACACACACACACACACACACAAACACACAATTGCATCTCTACCAGTTAGCACCAAAAGAATATGGAAGACTAGCTCAAAGCTAGATATTTAAAAACAGAAAAAGAAACAGACCAATATGTATACAGCAGATTTGTTTGACAAAAGTGACAAACATATTTAAGCTATTCAAAGGATTGAACTTTTCAAGAATACTAACACAACAAATTTAGGGGGACAAGATGGCCCTTCATCCTACCCTCATGAAACAGGTATGATGGATCATAAATCTGTACATAAGAAGTAAAATTACGAAGCTTCAGAAAGAAAATACACTTGCAACCTCAAAAATAGTTGTTTCTCTTTTTGCCGTAATAAGGTTAGAAATCATACTTTCTAATCAGGTACTCTTCAACTGGTGGCACCCTTCCTGTCCAAACAGACGCTTGTTTTGTTCTCCTTCTGACATCATGTCTCTTCTGGTCCAAGATAAAAGCCACCGGGAAAATAGAAAGTCCTCCCTATCCCCAGTATGCATAAAAATCATATGCCAGGGACCAGTTAGGTCCCATGAACATCCCTGCAACAGTTGTGATCCATAACCCAGACCTTCTCCACATCCGACTCCAACAGGGTAAATTCCTTCTAAGTCTACAGGGGACCACCATTCTTAATTATACTCAATTCCAATATGCCAAACATTGACATAAAATGAACTATTGCTTTCATATAGACCACATATATTCTCCTATATGCTTTAAAACATCTGTAGTTTACATATACCAAACATTATTTTGTAAGGGATCATAACAACAACCACAAAAAAAGGTCTGTACATATCAGCACAGTTCCAAGCAACTTTTTGGAATAACTCTGAATTGCATTCTTTGGACCCAGAGATACAGAACTTAATAAGACAAAAGAACAATCGTATGAAATTAAAAGTTCCATTTATAATTTGATGGTGTTAATTCAGCCCAGTAATAAGTAATAAGTCAGGTCTAGGATTATAATGAAATAATAGGCCCTAGCTAGCATATGAAGCCCTGGATTCAAGAAGGAACATAAGAAAAAAGGAAGGCAAGGCCAGACAAGGGCAAGGGCATGGGCAAGGACAAGGGCAAGGTCAATGCCAAGGCAAATACAAGGACAAGGTAAGGACAAGAGCAAGGACAAGGGCACGGGCAAGGATAAGGGCAAGGGCAAGGCAAGGGCAAGGGCAAGAACAAGGACAGGGACAAGGACAAGGGCCAGGACAAGGACAAGGACAAGGGCAAGGGCAAGGACAAGGACAAGGACAAAGACAAGAACAAGGACAAGGACAGGGACAAGGAGAAGGACAAGGGCAAGGACAAGGACAGGGACAAGGACAAGTATAAGGGCAAGGACAAGGGCAAGGACAAGGACAAGGGCAAGGACAAGGATAAAGGCAAGCATGGGCGAGGACTAGGGCAAGCACAAGGGGAAACAAGGGCAAGGATATGGACAGCGACAAGGATAGGGACAAGGACAAGGGCAAATACAAGGACAGGGACAAGGACAAAGACAAGGGCAAGGGCAAGGACAAGGGCAAGGACAAAGACAAGAACAAGGACAAGTACAGGGACAAGGAGAAGGACGAGGGCAAGGACAAGGACAGGGACAAGGACAAGTATAAGGGCAAGGACAAGGACAAGGGCAAGGACAAGGATAAGGGCAAGCATGGGCGAGGACTAGGGCAAGCACAAGGGAAAACAAGGGCAAGGACATGGACAGCGACAAGGACAGGGACAGGGACAAGGACAAGGGCAAAGACAAGGACAGGGACAAGGACAAAGACAAGGGCAAGGGCAAGGACAAGGACAAGGGCAAGGACAAGAACAAGACTCAGAGTTTGGAGTGCCTATATACCAAGAGTAATGCCCTGGGTTCAAACCCCAGTACTGCCAAAAAATAAATTTAAAATAAGTGATCGGGGCACCCCATAATCCAATCCCTAGGGAAAATGAGTGGCTGAAGGCCAGCTGGCCAATTCTCACAGAATCCCGGGCCAAGTGGCTATGATGCAGACCGGGTTTCTGGGCAGCCCAGGGCAAGGATTCAGTTGGGCTGACCTTAGGCCAGCCCAGTGCACTTTGATATCATTGAGTCCTCCTCTCCCCCGCCTGCCCTCTACCATTTTCCCCACCCCTCTGCCCTCTCTCTCTGGCCTACCTGTCCCCCTCCAGCCCCCTGCTATCCTCCACGACCCCTCATGTCCTCGTCCTCTTCACTTCCCATCTCCCCATCCCCCACTTGTCCCCTTCCTGTCCCCCCATTCCCCTCTGCCTCCCTACCTTTCCCCGTACACTCCCCCTCGTCTCCCCTCCTGTCCCCCTCCTGTCCCCTCCTCATCCCCTCCTGTCCCCCTACAGTCCCCCTAGCGTCCCACCTGCTCCCCTCCCCTTCCTTCATCCCCCTCCCCGGCAACCCCTGACCCTTCCTCCCTTGGCTGTCCCATCCACCCTGCTCCATCAAAGGTCGCCGTGGATCTCTGGCCTTGCTGCCAGCTTGCTGGCCAGCTGAGGTCTGGAGGCAGCAGGACTTGAACAGAAGGAAGCACCCGGTGCTGGCCACCCTGGCTTGATCCAGAGACCCTGGGGTGCCCCTAGACGGGACTCGAAGTGTTAGAGTGTTAGAAGCAGACTGGTTCCAGAAACAAGTCGGAACCAGGGCCAAAGTCGGACTAGAGGCTGAGTCTGTCCGGGATCTCAGAGCAGCCTAGGACCAAGGGCTGGGATCCAGACCCGGATCAGTCCAGGGACCGCCTGGGGTGGTCCTTGGGCTGGCCCTGGCACCTCCTGGCAGGGCTCACCATGGCTGCTCCAGGGCTGACGCCTCCCTCCCTGGCCTCTCTGGGCACCGCCCCTCCTGTCAAAGCTCACCTCTGAGGCCACTCCTGGCTTGGCACCTCTGGAAAGAGCTCACCTCCGTGGCTGCTCCCAGCTGGGGGCCCTCATACTCATGGCTCCCTGCAGCCCTCACCTCAGAGGCCAATCCCTGGCCGGGATCCCGGCTCCCAGCTCTGGGCAGTGCTCACCTCAGCAGCCACTCTGGGCTCCAGGATTCTGGCTGGGCTCACCTCAGTACATGCGGATACCCCGGGGCCCCATGCACGGGTCTCAGGATTCACTCTTGTGCCCCAGATTCAAACAAATGGCCAGAAAAGATGGATTCTCTATTCTACAGTAGTATGGCAAAGCCTCTCCAGCCACCAGATGAACGAGGTCTGCCAGGGTGGGCCCATGAACCTAAGACAAACCCTGGGCCCTGAGGCCCTGCCTTGGGTGCTCCCACCAGATGCTCTGGGGAGGCAAGGAGAAAGGATGGGCAGAGGGCGGCCAGGGCCCGGGGCTGGTAGGAGGTAGGAGCCACCTGGGGTCTTGGGGACCAGAGCAGGTTGGAGGGTTTGAAGGATGTGAACAGTCACCCGCCAAGGGGCCATTAGGCCGCTTCCGGTTTCTTTGACTGTGGTGGACAATGTTCTACCGACATGGGTGTGTCTACCCCTGCCTTCACCTGTTGGCATGCACTGGGATCTAGCGGTGCACACCATCTCCCCACACTGCCACTCTGCAAACTTTAGGGACATGCTAAGCACATCACTTCTTAGAACCTAGCACAATCAGCCCTGTTTGTTTTTGTCACTTTAATAACTAGTGATTTTGATCCACAGTTCCCTAATTACTGGTATTGGGCATCTTCTCCCTGTACCTCTCATGATATCCACAGGGCCTTTTGTGACCTGTCAGAAGCATTTTGCCCAATTTTTATCATGTTAGTTATTGTTACTTTCAAATAGTTTTAGAGAAGAGTTTTGACTTAACAAGTCCATTTATGTGCACAGCACATCTTGTACAATCATTTCCCTTCCTCCACCTATCCCAGTTGGGATAGGTATGAGTATATTGAGATTCCATGGCATAACCCCATCAAAAAGCTAACAGTTGAATAAAAGTGAGTATCTGGAAACTGAAATTTGTCTTGAATAGAGGATGTGGTTGTTAATTGGAGGGGAAGTGAATGGAGATAAGAATGGTGGGAAAATATACACATCAGCCTTGCCTCCATTTTCAGCTTCATAGGGATCCACTGCCCAGTCCTCTGTGTGTCATCTGGGCCTCAGATGGAAACTAAATGGACCATCATGTATTTCAGAAGAGATGTATGCATAATGGGTAGGAAGAGCTAGATAAAACATTTCTTAGTATCTTCTGACCTCCATGCTCCATGTTTTGTACACTTTTCCTTTACACAGGAAATTTCTGGCACCTGGGTGTGTTTTTCTCTGCTGAGCACCAAAGCATCCCTTCAGGAAAAGATTTGCTAAAATTCTTTGCACTTTGGTGTGACTGGCTTCTGCTACCTCTGAAGACAGTACTCCAAGATGAGTCCTAACTTGTACCAAAAGTTTTCTTCTGGAGAGACATTTCTAAACTCGAAACTGAACTGGAGATGATCTTTAAGGGACAGGAAATACTTTCTTTTTGAATCTTCCTAGTATCCAGATTATCAGTGATCAGTCAAAGCCAAAAAATGCATTTTCTTAAGAGTATAGGGTTTGATGCATCATAGGTCCAAGTAAATGTAGTGACGACTTTTTCCACACATAAGTAAGATACCAAAAGAAAGATAAAGCTCATAAGCATATATAACATTATCTTTAAAATGTGATACCTAGGCAGTACTCAGAGGCAAGTTTATAGCTCTGAGCTCCTACATCAACAAATTGGAGAGATCTGAAACCAACAATTTAATGAGACAGCTGAACCTCCTTGAAAAAGAGCAGCAACATAAACCACAATCCAGTAGATGGAAAGAAATAATTAAAATTAAATCAGAATTAATTAGAATCCAAAAAAACTATAGAAAGAATCAACAAAACACAGAGTTGGTTCTTCAAAAAAATTAACAAAATTGACAGACCCTTAGCAAATCTTATCAGAAAAAGAAGAGAACATACCCAAATAAATAAACTCAGAGATGAAAATGGAAACATCCCCATGGAAACAACCAAGATTCAGAACATTATAAGGGAATATTTCTCAAAACTTTATGCTAATAAATTTGAGAACTTGACAGAAATGGACCTTTTCCTAGCAAATATTGACATGCCAAAACTAAACCAAGATGAGTTAAACCAGCTTAGCAGGCCCATATCAAGCACTGAAATAGAAACAGCAAGGAGAGACCTCCAAGCTAAGAAAAGTCGAGGACGAGATGGTTTTACAGAGGAATTCTACAAGGCCTTCAAAGCAGAGCTCACACTAATACTCCTCCAACTCTTCAATGATATTAAAAGAGAAAGTTCATTACCAAACACATTCTATGAAGCCATCATAACCCTCATCCCAAAACCAGGCAGGGACTCATTAAAGAAAAAGAACTATAGACCCATTTCTTTGATGAACATTGATGCAAAACTTCTCAACAAAATTTTGGCCAATCGCCTTCAACAATTCATCCAAAAAAATCATACACCACGATCAAACAGGATTCATTTCAGGGATGCAAAGCTGGTTCAATATACGCAAATCAATTAATATTATTCATCACATCAACAGGAGCAAGGATAAGAACCACATGGTTATCACAATAGATGCAGAAAAAGCATTCGACAAGATCCAACACCCGTTTATAATGAAGGTTTTGCAAAAATTAGGAATCCTTGGAACATTGCTCAATACAATAAAGGCTGAATATGACAAACCTACAGCCAGCATTATACTTAATGGTGAAAAACTAAAGCCATTTCCTCTTAACTCAGGAACAAGACAAGGCTGTCCACTCTCTCTACTTCTCTTCAATCTAGTATTAGAATGCCTAGCTACAGCAATAAGACAAGATGCAAACATAAAGGGGAACCAAATAGGGAAAGAAGAAATAAACTTTTCCCTCTTTGCAGATGACATGATCTTGTATTTAAACAATCCCATAGACTCGACTCCCAAATTACTCAAGCTTATTCAAAACTTTGGCAAAGTAGCAGGATATAAAATTAACTCCCCCAAAATCAATGGCTTTTCTGTATGCCAACAATGAGAAAAGTATGGCTGAAATTAGGAAGTAATTCCATTTGTAATAGCCCCTCAAAAAATAAAATACCTAGGAATTAATTTAACCAAAGAAGTGAAGGACCTCTATGCTGAAAACTTTAAAATCTTGAAAAAGGAAATCAAAACAGAACTTAGAAAATGGCAAAACCTCCCATGCTCATGGATTGGCAAGATTAACATCGTGAAAATGGCAATACTTCCCAAGGCTATCTACAAATTCAATGTGATACCTATCAAAGTTCCAACCTCATTCTTCAAGGAAATAGAAGATGCAACCCAAAAATTCATATGGAACATTAAAAGACCCCGAGTAGCAAAAATGCTCCTCAATGGAAAGAACACTGCTGGTGGAATATCAATACCAAATTTCAAACTCTACTATAAAGCCATAGTAATCAAAAGAGCTTTGTACTGGCATAAGAACAGACCTCAGGACCAATGGAATAGAATTGAAAACCCTGAAATGAACCTACAGACCTATAGCCAAGTAATCTTCGATAAGGGAGCTAAAATAATAGAATGGAAGAAAGACAGCCTCTTCAGTAAATGGTGCTGGAAAAATTGGTTAACTACTTGTAGAAAACTAAAACTAGATCCTTATATATCACCCTGCACCAGAATCAACTCCAAATGGTTCAAAGACCTCGGAGTCAAAGCAGACACTCTGAAAATATTACAGGACGGAATAGGAGAAACCCTAGGTCTCCTTGGCTCAAACCGAAATTTTCTTAATAGAGACCCGGAAACACAACAAATCAAAGAAAGTTTGGACAAATGGGATTGCATGAAGTTGCAGAGCTTCTGCATGGCAAAGGACATAGCTAGCAAGATCAATAGAAAGCCCACAGATTGGGAGAAGATCTTCACTAGCCATACAATGGACAAGGGTCTCATATCAACAATATACTTGGAACTCAAAAAATTAAATCCCCCAACAACAAATTCTCAAAGAAACAACTGCCCAATAAATAAGTGGGCTAAAGTCTTGAAGAGAACTTCTCTGAAGAAGAAATAAGGATGGCCAATAGACACATGAAGAAATGCTAAACCTCCCTAGCCATAAAAGAAATGCAAATCAAAACAACATTGGGATACCACCTCACCCAAGTTAGAATGTCTATAATTAAGAATTCTAACAACAACAGATATTGGAGGGGATGTAGACAGAAGGGATCCTTACTTCATTGTTGGTGGGAGTGTAAACTTGGTCAACCACTTTGGAAAGCAGGATGGAGGTTCCTCAAAAGACTTCACATAGAGCTCCCCTATGACCCAGCAATCCCACTTTTGGGAATTTACCCAAACGTTTACAAACAAGACCACACTAAAGCTTCCAGCACAACTATGTTTATTGCACCATTATTTACCATAGCTAAGACAGGGAACCAACCCAGATGCCCATCAGTAGATGAATGGATCAAGAAAATGTGATATATATACACCATGGAATTCTATGCCTCCATCAGAAAGAATGACATTGCCCCATTTGTTAGGAAATGGAAAAACTTGGAAAAAATTATATTAAGTGAAGTAAGCCAAGCCTAAAGGAACATAGGTCCCATGGTTTCCCTTATTTGCAATATCTACTATATGTATGAGTCAAGCAGGAAAAGTCAGATAATGTGATATTAGGAAAATGAACCCTTAGATATGTATTTAAATGTTTTTTTTTCTTTCATGCATTTGTTTCTAACTCATTTATAAGATTATTTCTTTGTAGCTTTGTATGTCCCTCCCCAACATTATAACCCCTGCTTTCACTATAATTGATGTTGCTATAATTTGTGAAGGAGATGGGGTGGACCTGATGCAACTATCAGAAGTACAAGTTGTCATGTCAAAAACAAACTTTACAAGTTTGGTGCAGGGGGGGGGGAGAGGGATTGGGAGGGGGGCGAGGGGGAACCTGGGAAGGCATGTGAAGGGTAAATAAAGGAGGAGACTACAATGCTTGATAAGAAATGTACTCATTGTCTTGCCCATGTAATTGTAACCCCTCTGTACAGTATGTTCACAAAAAAAATAACAATTAAAATTTAAAAAATAAAAGAAAATGTGATACCTGATGTAGCGCCATATATCTGTATGACCCAGCACTATAGCAATTAAGGTAGGAGAAATGAAAGTTTAAGGCTAGCCTGAGCTGCATAGTAAGACCTCAAATTCAAACAAACAGCCCTTTTAGAAAATTAAGAGGGTTTTAGTTAAAGGGCACACTTTGTATTTGTGATAGAATCACAGGAAAATACCTATGAAAAAGCAAAGAAGAGGCTGAGTAAACATGGAGGCCAAAAAAGGAGTGAGCAATGTAGAGACCCTGATGTGCTTGTTGTGATCATATTTTGAATCGATTACCTTCCATTAGGACTTCCTGCAATGATGGAAGTGTTTTCAGGTTCAGATTCAAGGATGGCCATCCTCAGCCACACTTGGCCTACTGGGCACAGAAAATCTGGCTAGTGTGACTAAGCAAGTGGATTTTAATCTTGAGGGATGTGAACTTATTTAGCTACCCAGAACTAGTAGTTTACACATTGTAAACTGTAGTTATAAAAACCATTGCTTTTGCCAACTGCAATTCTAAAAATATTTTGTTAATAAACACTCTTGATAGGGAAATGATAGAACTACCAATATTTCACAGATTTCAAGATGCAAACAGCTTATTTATTGAAAAGATGATTTCTTTTTTTTCTTTTTTTGTGAAAATATTGTACAGAGGGGTTACAATTACATGGACAAGATAATAACTACATTTCTTATCAAGCATTGTAGCCTCCTCCTTTGTTTCCCCTTCCCATCCCATCCTCTCCCTGCAACCAACCCTCCTGCCCCAGCAAAGTTGTAAAGTTCGTTTTCAACAAAACGACTTGTATGTCTCATTGTTGCAATGGGTCCACCTGTATCCCCATTTAAACGATTTGTTTTTTCCATTCCCCGCCACAAATTATAACATCATCAAGTACAGTGAAAGCATGGGTTATACCGTTTGAGAGGAACATACAAAGCAACAAAGAAATAATCTTATAAATGTGTTAGAAACAATCGCATGAAAGTAAAAACATTTGGATACATATCTTAGGGTTCATTTCCCTAACATCAACTTATCTGAACTTTTCTATTTGACTCAGACATATACTAGTTATTGCAAATAAGGGAAACCATGGGACCTATGTTTCTTTTGTCCTGGCTTACTTCACTTAATATAATTTTTCCAAACCTTTCCATTTCCTAAAAAATGGGGCAATGCCATTCTTTCTGATGGAGGCATAGAATTACATTGTGTATACATATACCATATTTTCTTGATCCATTCATCTACTGATGGGCATCTGGATTGGTTTCATATCTTAGCTATGGTAAATAATGCTGCAATAAACCAAGTCGTCCATGTAGCTTTAGTGTGGTCATGTTTGTGAACATTTGGGTAAATGCCCAAAAGTGGGATTGCTGGGTCATAGGGGAGCTATATGTGGAGTCTTTTGAGGAACCTCCATCCTGCTTTCCAAAGTGGTTGAACAAGTTCACACTCCCACCAACCACTTCTGTCCACATCCCCTCCAACATCTGTTGTTATTAGAGTTCTTGATTATAGCCGTTCTAACTAGGGTGAGCTGGTATCTCAATGTTGTTTTGATTTGCATTACTTTTATGGCTAGAGAGATTGACCATTTCTTCATGTGTCTATTGGCCATCCTTCTTTCCTCTTCAGAGAAGTTTCTCTTTAAGTCTTTAGCCCACTTATTTATTGGGCAGTTGTTTCTTTGAAGATTTGTTGTTGGCGGATTTAATTTTTTGAGTTCCAGGTATATTTTAAATATGAGACCCTTGTCTGTTGTATGGCTAGTGAAGATCTTCTCCCAATCCGTGGGCTTTCTATTGATCTTGCTAGCTATGTCCTTTGCCATGCTGAAAACATGATTTCTGACTGACTCATCTCCTGCTCCAACCCATTACCCAGTTTTCATAGCCTTGGTGTCTTTCACTGGTTTCTAGAATGACCCTTCAATACTGGATTTTGGAACAAAGTGGCTGAAATTACCTCTCCAGGAGATAGTTTTCTGCCTGCTCAATGAGAGGACAAAGCAGTGGCATCAAGGCACCCATGTTATTAATGAGCTGCTTTTCCAGGGGTGACAACTCTGTCTGTGAGTGGTGTTGACTCTTAGGAGCATTATTTGATCTTGCATGAAGATCTATTTCCAAACATGCAAGAGATGTGGTTTTCTTCAGTATGCTTGGACTCATACCATTGCTTAGAGAAAAAGAAAATACAAGCTGTTAGGTGTCAGAATGCCACACAGGGCAAATAAAGGGTGAATGTATAAAAGGTGTCTTAGAGTGACAAAATCCTGAAGAGGAGAAAAAAGTGTAACAAAAGTTCCGATCTTATCACCCCATTGTTTCCTAGACCAGTGTGATCCTGTCAATCCTTCTTCGAAGTTGGTGAGGGCACAAGAGGGCTTACTGATCTCATAGTAGCTAAACTGGACTATATATGACACACTTGTAATACTGAATATCAACAGGGAAGTCATCAGGCATAAAATTCTGTCTTTAGGGAAGGTGACATTGATGGATTCCACCCACACTTGAAGATAATCTATCAGAATGAAGTTGTCATCCTTGATCTGCATGCGTTTGCTAGAGCTAGGGGAAATCTCTTTCAGGT
Organism: Dipodomys merriami; assembly: GCF_024711535.1. NCBI lineage: Eukaryota > Metazoa > Chordata > Mammalia > Rodentia > Heteromyidae > Dipodomys > Dipodomys merriami. The sequence goes on along the minus strand of NW_027204009.1, from coordinate 12,070 downwards.
CATCTGTAAGTGATGACCAAGGATCACAGATTGGGGGGGCTCACTATGGACTTGTACAGAATGATGTCATTGTTCAAATCTGTGTACATACTCATCCTGAAAGAATTTGGCTGCATGGAATGTAACTCTTACACAGAGACTCACAACTAGAAAGTGATTCCTACTCGGAGCTTGTGGTCCTTTCTGTAGAAAAATTTGTACTTTCTCAATATCAAAATAAAACCTGAACAGACAACTCTTGGGCTCTCTCATTCCGTGTTTCAGCTCTTTGTCAAGAGCCGTGCATTTGGCTGCGTGGTGCTTCAGTCTTAGGGCTGCAGACAGAAGGGACACTGTGGGAAGGTCCTGGGGAGAGCGGTGGACATTCGGTGTACTTTCTGATTATGCATGAGAATGGACGAAAAATGCTTTGAAGTTCTTTATACTGTACCCATACCCTTTACCTCATTCCTGTTTGGGTGTTGCCATACACTACAAATGATCAGGAAAATGCCTGCCAAATGAGATGACACAGATGAGTGTACCATACTCCATCGTGGCACGTGCCTTCAAGTGTCCATTTTTATGTTTGACAATAGTCACACTGCCTGTTTTTACCCCTCACCCCCCCCCCCCCCCCCCCCGCCGCCCGCCTTGTTTCCTGCTAGCTGTGGGGCTTAAACCCAGGGCCTGGGAACTGTCCCTGAGCTTTTCTGCTCCAGGTGAGCACTCTACCTTTTGATCCACAGTGCCACTGGAGATTTTCTGGAGCTTCATGAGAGGCGGGAGGTGTCATGGCTACTGCGTGGCAGCAGCAGAGGTTGGAGGGGAGCGGCCTGAGCCTGGTCCCACCCTCCAACAGCCGGGCCATTGGGGAGGAGCCCTCGAGCATCCTGGGATCCCTGGAGCACCCCTGGAGCATCCTGGAGACCCCTGGAGTATTTCGGGGAGGACTGGGACTGCCGTGCAGGGATGGGCACCTTTACTGCTGCCTCTTTTGGCCTCCACACCCTCAGAACTTGGAAGCCCGCTGGCCTCTGTGCCCCTGAATCCTGGATGTAGCCTAGCCTCAGCACAGAGCTAGTCTGTCCTGGATGCCTTCACCCTGGGCCCCAAGGCCATTCAGAAAGGGGTCAGGCTGTCCTGCTTGTCCCGAGGCCTCATCTGAGCCTTGTCTAGGTCTTTACACTGGCCATTCAGGCCACAGACCCTGGTCCTGCACTGCCCTGGGACCCAGCCACAGATGGCCCGACCCCTCTGCCTGGTGGACCCTGAGACTGTCATAACCCATAGGCCCTGATAGTCAGCAGGGGCCTGATAGTTAGCGCAACCCCTGGTCAAGCCTGCTGGAGGGGGCAGGCATCAAGAGGCAAGCATCACTGATCTACAGACTGGGGCCTCACAGACTGATCTTCGCACACCCGCGCTCGGCACACCTGGCCACTGGACAGTGCTGGACATTGAGGTTCTGACATCACTGCCCCACCTGGTGCTGCAGGAGGGACATGCAGCTGAAAGGTGCATGTCAGGCCACCAAAAGAGGGTGTGGAGGCTCACATGGAGAGCTGCATATTGGGATTGGACAGGGGGCAGCTTGAGGGATAAGCATGAATGGTGGCTTGAAACCATTATTGGGGGAAGGCAGCAGCCTATTTGGGTATATATAGGCTGAGTGCTCTGAGGTCATGGGAACTTAGGGGGTAAACAGTCCATAGGGAGGAGACCAGGAGTTCTGGGGGAGGGGAGTCCAGTGCAGACAGAGACTTGAGGATATCAGGAGTACTGAGGAGAGCAGTCCGGAGCAGATTGGGAGTCCCAAGGGGAGGAGTCTGGAGCAGACCTGGAGTCCTGAGGGGAGGAGTGTAAAGGAAAACCCTGAGTTTTGAAGGGAGTAGAGGAGGGAGTAGGGGAAAGCTTGTTGCAACACAGCAGGGTGGGCCTGTGGAGGCCATTTGGGGCCTCCTCTGGAGGTCATTTGGGACCTCCTCTGGAGCTCATTCGGGGCCTCCTCTGAAGGTCATTTAGTGCCTTTTCTGGAGGCCATGTGGGACCTCACTCTAGAGAGGCTTGTGGAGAGGCACCTCCTAGAGCAGAGCAGGGCAGGCCTGTGGAGAATGGAGAGGCCTGCAGTGGAGGAGGACGGGAAAAGCCTTCCCCTTTGGAGGTTCAGAGCTTTGGAGCTTTGGAGGTCTGAGGTTTGGAGGTTTGCAGACCTACTAATTGGTGGTTTGCAGAGCAACTAATAAAGGTGGGAGGGTTGGGGCTGCCCACTGGAGGCTTGGAGGTTTGGTGGTTGAGGCGGCTCTTGGTTCTGGGTATCTAGCCGAGGACAAGGTAGACTCAGGACCCCTTTCTGGTGTAAATAGTGTAAACTAACTTCTTTGTTCAACTTTCACTGTGCCTCTATGGATTGTCTTGCTCTCAGGACGTCATAGGTAGACCTGTTCTGGCACACAGCTTCTGGCTTTGTGCTTCTCTGAGGATCTTGCAGGCCCTTGGTCCCTTGCCTGGACTTGTCTAGGTACTAGGATCATCTACGCTGTTTCCACACTCCATTTTGCTAAGGTTCTCCTGAAGTGGTCAGAGTTGCAACTCTGCCTCTAAGGCGTCAGTCCCACTGGGACATCCAGAGGACCCTTCTGCAGGGGACTAGCACAGCTGGATTGTCATTGGAGGGCATGCTTCCTGGACAGTGTGTAAGTTTCTCCTGCAAAAAGGAATTTTATTTGTCTCATTTCTTAAATGAATTGTCTGTTCTCAGTGCTCTGCATACTTTTATTGAGTTGTTATCTTTATTGGTGTTGATTTTTCCACTATCTTCCTTTCAGAGACAAGTCTTTCATTAAGAAATTTCTAATGGCAACAGTGCCAGCCAGTCTGTGGTTTGCCTTTTCATTTTCTTGAGTGTTACTATTGAAATGTAATTTATCTTCTATGAAATGAATAGTTTCAATATGTATGCTTTAGCAGCATTTAGTGTATCCAGAAGATTGTACACAGGGACTGTTGTTAACCAGGTTAGGCAGGTTAACCAGGAAAGGCATTCATCATTCCTTTTCCCCTCGGCCCCTTGTAGCCACTGCTCTGCTTTCTGTCTCTGTGACTTGCTACTCCATCTTAAATGGGTAAAACATATAGCAGTATGGCTCTTTCACTTGGCATGGGGTTTTCAAGCTTGTTCTTGAATTTTTGAGATAAGGCATTACCATCCAGTGTATTGCCCAGGTTTGCTTTTAATTCATAGTGCTCCTATTTGCTGAGGTTATAGGCTTGTGCCACCACTCCTGGCTTTTTTATTCTTATTTTTAAGTCATATCAGACATTTTACTTGAGATGAAATAAACAGCTTACCGAAGTGAACTCCAAGAAGTAGAAACAAGAAGCTCTTTATTTTACTTTTTGCAATTCTTGTATTTTTCTGGTTCCCCCCAAACCTTTTGCCTCTGTTTTTGATATCTGTACATTTTGTCTTGTATGAAAGTTTATCTAATTTGTGGAGGGGAAGGGGAACTACAGAAACGATGACAGAAAGGGTGAACTAATTCAGCAGTGATACTCATTAGATGTTGGAAATGCCTTTATTGTGATTAAGTGATTTCATATATTTCACAAATTTCACAGTATTGTGAAATAGTGATAATTAAAGTCACAAACACACTTTAACCTTCACAAGGCAAATGGTCGTTATCATGGTCTATAATGTTTGAATTCTATGAGTTTTGACAATACAACTATTTCTTTCACATTGGGTGATATGTACATTTCTTTCCTTTTGCTTAGTGTAAGCTGTTCCCTCTTTCTTTCTCCTTCGCTCCCTCCCATGGCTGCCCTTGAGTTGCTTAGTTTATTTTCATCAATGTCCATTGCAGCTGATGGGCCCCTCTGTTGTATATTTTCCTGTTTCACTCTGATTCTGTGTCTTCCTTCTAGCTTCCCTCAGATTTGCATATATATATATATGCATATATATATATATATATAATGTCAAGTACATTGAGTCATTTAGAAATGATAAGACGAATTGAGTGGAGATCCTTTGTTTCTTGAGACCTGTTTACTTGGTCATATCTGCTTGCATTTTGGATTTAACTGCTTTCAACCATGCATTCTTCTTGGTTAGAGGGAAGGTTCTGTTGTAGGTGTTGTTCTCTGGGAGGGAAGGAGGATGTCTTTTGTGGAGTACTCATGCTTTCCCTACAAAAAATAAACTGAAATGTATTAGATTACCTGAATAGATTTATTTACAATAAAATCAGAGTCTGCTCCCAAGAAAGGTATCATCAGACCTCTATGTTCTGCCTGTTCAATGCCACTGGACAGCTGTTGAATAATTGATCCAGGCTGATACTATATCCTGTACATCATAGAGGTTGCCTCATTTCCCAGACTTTGTGTTAGAACAGCTTCTTGAGTTGTTCATTCCTGTTCAGGGATCTAACTTGCCATGTCACTGCTGTTCACTCATCTATTTTGCAACTTCTGAAGGCTTTTGATGTGAGGTCCTTTTTATATTTTATCTTCAGGGGTAAGCCTCAGAGATCAGGAAAGCCTTTACTCCTGCCTTATTGCTACTACGAATATTTGGTCCTGGAGCCACTGTCTTGAGCTAAGTCACTGTTTTTCCCTTTTCTATAGTGTGTGTTTGTGTGTGTGTGTGTGTGTGTGTGTGTGTGTGTGTGTGGTGTGTGTGTGGTGTGTGTTATTTTGTTTTGTTTGCCAGTCCTGGGGCTTAAAATCAGGGCCTGGGCACTATCCCTGAGCCTTTTTGCTCAAGGCTGGTGCTCTATCACTTGAGTCACAGTGCCACTTCTGGCCTTTTATATGGTACTGAGGAATAGAACCTAAGGCTTCATTCATGCTTGGCAAGCCTATACCACTAAGTCACATTCCAGCACTTTCCTGTTTTATACAAATCAAAAGCACTTTATTTGCAGTCTGTTTTTCCACTTTATATTGTAGATTTCATAGTTTCAAATACTACATAAAAGTTTGCCTCCCTTCTTCCTTCCCCTCTTCTACACTTCTCTGCCCTCTTGTCTCCATTTCTGCCCTCTGTGTCCTTTTCTTCCCTTTGTGCTAGGAATCAAACCTAGGAAGTTATGCATATGATACCAACTGCTTGCTCCAGTAGTAGCAGTTTTAGGTGTGACTAGTAAAAGGGTGCTAAGTTTATTTCCTCCACTGTAGAGCAGACCCACAAAGTGCACTAAGTTCTATAGGCATCCTTAGAAGGTTTAATCCTCCCTACCTTTTGAGATTGGTTTCCATGAAGCAGAGTAAGTCCATTTTAAGCTGTTTTCTTTTCTTTTTTTATTTTGCAGGGCAGGGGCAATTCTGGGGGGTTGAACCTAGTGTCTTGCACTAGGTAGGTAATTAGGTGCCCTACTTATGGAGGTAGGGCCTCCCAGCCCTTTTGCTTTATTTTCTGAATAGGATTTTGGGGTTATTCTTGGACCTCTGTACTCTTGTTTATACATCCTCCATAACTGGAACAACAGGCATGTGCCACCACACCAGTTTTTCTTGAGGTGAGGGCTTGTGAATTTTTGACTGGCCTTGAATTACTGTCCTCTTGATCTCCACCTTCTGAATAGGAAGGATTACAGGTGTGGTCTACTGTCCCTGTGTCCACTGAAGTTTAATCACTGAATCAAGGCTGGGGCAAAGCTATCGTCCATCTAGGAGCAAGTCAGAATATATGAAGATCTTTGAAGTATTTCTGGTTTTTGTTTTTCAATTTTTAGGTTTGGTTTGTTGTGTGGTTGCTTTGTTGCTCTGTGATTTGAATTCAGAGCACTGTGTTGGTAGGCATTTTCTGAGTCAGGTACTTTAGTCTTGGGTCTAATGTTGCTTCAGTTTGTTTTGAGATAAGATCTTGTGCTTTTGTGGAGGCTGGCCTGGCCTACAGTCTTCTTTATGATCCCTACATATCTGCATGACAGACATGGACCTCCCTTCTAAGCTTTTACTGTGAGAAATGAAGACTCACGACCATTTTACTCTGGCTGGCCTTGAAGTGTAATGCTCCTGATCTCTGCCTGCCAAGTAGCTGAGATTACAGCTTGTGCTACTACACTTAGCTATCTTTGGTATTTTCAAACAATGATAAAGCCAATTAAAACAATATCTTCTTGTTACCTTCGCCATGAGTCTGCAGAGTTGTAAAGAACAGGAGTGATCAGACTCTTCTCCCACCTTCACCCTTCAGCGTACAGGAGTGTACTCTGGCACACAATCATGAGTCTTACCTGCCCAATTTTGAGGCAACGTGGAGTTTATGTAGGATCCTTCTCTACTCATGGGCTTTCTCCCTGACCCTGAAATCCGGTCCTGTCCTTTTTCCCAGGGTCCTTAGATTAGGAGAAGCTGTGTTCACTGGAAAGGCAGGATATATAATCTTCAATAATTTAGTGCATTAACCAAGCCTTATTCTGATAACCTGTTCATAGAGCTGACTTCTCTGTTTAGCCTGTGTGGCATATCATAAGCAAGGTCAGTCTAATCTTTGATAGCCTTGAATGCACTTCTCAATCAAATTCCCAAATTATTGACTATTATGAAAGAGAGGGGAGGGGGCTGAGATGATTAGGACCAAATGAAGATACCAGTGTATGTGTCTTGAGAGTATAAAACTTTTGCACAAGAAGGTGACACACTTTCAAATAAGTGCACATAATACTTGTTTCATGCACCTGTCTATTGAGACTTGTTTAGAATCTAGCATATTAATGTATGTATCAGATTAAAGTTATCATGTGCATTTTTCTCATTTATTTTGATAAAATCTTTTTTCTAACAGTCCTCTTGCAGTACCACCTTTGGGCAGACCATGCTATGGAAAACCACAAACCTGGAGTACCAGTCAGCACTCCAGAAGACTTGGTAAGATAAGGTGATAGGTGTTTTTGGACACTTGTAATTTTGAATGTTGTAAATTAGATTTGTGCTGTCTTCTTGGGAGGGATTGGAGTGATTTTTTTTGACAAGACAAGATTACTCCAATCTAGTTTTAGATCATTGGTACTGTTTCTTTTAAGTAATCTTTACCATTAGTCTCTGATAGGGATATCAGCTATCTTTATTTCATAGAGAAAGAGACTGACACTTACAAATGTTTTAAAACAGCAACTAGGGTTAAACCTTAGGTAGGATGTGATAGGAAAGATTTTGTATTTGGAACCAGAAGCTTTTTATACAGTGGATACACAGGCACACAATCAATACAGACTTCAGTGTTTGGAGAGGTAAATGGTTAATCTTCATGTTCCCATGAAAAATTAATGGTAAATTGTAGGCATTTAAGACAATCTGAAAATGGGAGTCAAGCAAAGTTCTCAATGTGGGCTTCTACAGAAATCCAGTTGAAATTAAAAGAAAGCTTAAAGACTGATTGGTAAAGTCCATCCTGTTGACTCTGATAATCAGAAGAGTCAGGTTACAAAAGAGATACTATTCTGAATTGTTAAAGAGAAGCAGAAGATTGAGAACCACAAATTATGTAGCAGGATGGCAGAAAAGCTTTGAGAAATCAAGTTTCAAGAAAGCTGATCTGAAAAGTGAGATGCATGTAGTGCAAGTTTTGATGTGAGAGCAGAAGTAGATTGATGTCAGAGCTCCAGTACACAGGCAGAATAAAAGGAATTTCTCCTTTACTCAATCTTCTTTAAAAAATTCTGTTGTGTAGGAACTAGATGATATTCATTCACATTAGGAATGGCCATCTTCTTAATTGAGTCCACTCATTTTGATGATCATCTCATTTGTTATCATCTGGCCAGATGCAGCCAGATATAATGTTCAACCAAGTAAAGGGCACCCTATGGTTCAATTGCATTTACTAGTATCATTATCTGTCAGAACATGGATGCATGGTGGATCTTTTTATTAGCTCGGAAGCTTTCATCTTATCAATCTTATGACACCTCCTTTTCCCCTTCCCTTCCACTTCCCCTTTCTCTTTCCTCTTTCCCCTTTTGCTTTTCCCCTTCCTACTACACCTCTCCCTTTTCCCTTCTCTTCCCTTCTTTTCCTTTTCTTTTCCTTTTCTCTTTCCTAGTCCTAGCCTCTTTGTCCTTTGCCTTGCCTATGCTTTGAATTTCCTTTTGAGTTTGCTTTTATTCTTGGCACTGCTCCCACCTTTTCCTTTTCCCTTCCCTTGCCTTTGTCTTGCCTTTTTCTTTCTTATGTTCAATCTCAAACCCAGGACCTCATATATGCTAGCTAGTGGCCTATCATTGAACTACTTCCCCAGCCCTAACTTAAATTTATTATTAGGCTGAATTATCCCTTCAAATTACTTTCATTTTCATACAATTTTTCTTTTGTCTTAGTGGCTTCCATATCTCTGGGTTCAAAAAATGTAGTTCAAAATTATTCAGAAAAGATACTTGCAACTTTGCTGACATTTTTAAACCTTTTTTCTTGCATGATCCCTTTAAATAATACTGTATAAGGCATTTAACATAATGCTTACATTATATTAGGTACAAGTAACCTACAGATCATTTAAAGCACATAAGAGTATGTATATAGGCTATATGAAAATAGGCTGTTTTAAATAAATGACTGTGAATATCATTTGATTTTGATATTATTAAGAATGTTACACCCTTGTAGACTCTGAAGGAATTTACCTTGTTCTAGATGAATGTGGGGCAATTTCTGGATTATGGATTTTGTTTCAGGGATGTTCATGTGGCTTATCTGGTCTTAGGCATGTGATTGTTAGGAATTCTATGGGGGGAATGCCTCCCCAATCCCATCGGCTTCTGTCTTAGACTAGAAGAGACCTTATGAGGAAATGAGATAACATGAGGAAAAGAAAATCTAGAGACCATGACTAAGAAGCTTCATTTCCTGTGTTTTGTGGAAAAACCTAGGCCCATAAACACAGAATTGAGCTGTGAATTGAGGTGAATCAAGTGTGTGGTGCTGCGGTTTAGTTGTATGCTACCCTTATGAATGGTCATCAGCTTCTCTTGGTAAATCAATCATTTCTCCAAAATGCAGATCTAGATATGATTTTTCATCTGTTTATGAATAGGTATGCTTTCTTATCTGGTTATGAAAATGTTGGCTCCAACATCCAACAAAAGCCCTGCAACCAACAGCAAAACACACAAACAAAAACAAGGCAAAACAAAACAAAAATCTTGTCTTTAAACTGCTCTCCCCTACAATGGTCAGTGTTTAGTTGTAGAACATTAGTGTTTTTAATGTTTATTTCTCGATATAAAACCCAGGCCTCACACATGTTAGGCATTTTCTCTAACATGTCTCCAGCTTTTTTTCACTTTTTTGATTTTTCAGATAGGCTTTTTCATTTTTGCCTAGGTTTAGCTTTGTCTTACAGTATTTTTACCTACACCTTCCATGCCACTGGGTTTACAAGTATGGATCAGCAGGCTGAACTTGTTTACGATGGAGTGTCACTTTTTCTTGGCTGTCATCAAACTTCTGTATTTCCAATCTCTGTCTCTTGATAAGCTGGGGTTATAGATATGCATCAGCATGCCTGATTGGAGACTTTTAAGTGTTCAAATTATTTTTAAGTTTTAAAATGATGGGTACTGCATTTTGAAGGTGAAGGACATAGGTTAGTGGCTAGACTAGGGAATGGAAAAATGCCAAATCACACAAAGGTAAAAAAATGGGACTTTGATCAATGTCAACATGAAAAATTGGCAATTTGGGCATGTGCTGGAATGATAGAGTAAGTGTAACTTTGCTTTATGTCATTTGGATGAACATTTCTGCTGATAAGTACTAGAGAATGGCAAGTAAACAGGAATAATGGTAAAGGATCCTAACATAGTATGAAGAGATGAAAATGTTCATCATACATCCATGCATAATCAGAATTGTACACTGAATTTCCACTGTTCTTCCCCAGAAGCTCCCCACAGTCTGCATTCTTTCTGCATCTCTAAGATGGAAACACCATAGTCTCTAAGGCAAAACCTGGGACAAAGAGATGGAAACATGTAGTAAAGGTCGTCATAACTGTCTTCTGTTCAGATTTATTTGCTTATGAATGTATTTATTTTTATTTACTTTTTGGTTAGTCATATGGCTTGAACCTAGGCCTGAGTGCTGTCCCTCACCTCTTCAGCTCAAGGGTAGCTCTCTACCACTTGAGCCACAGCACCACTTCCTGTTTTCTGGTGGTTTATTGGAGTTAAAATTTTCATGGCCTTTCCTGCCCGGGCTGGCTTTGAACTTTGATCCTCAGATCTCAGCCTCCTGGGTAGCTAGGATTACAGGTGTGAGCCACCAGTGCAGGGCAAGATTTATTTATTTTGTTTTTCCAGTCTTGGGGCATGAACTCAAGGCCTGAGTACTGTCCACTTGAGCCACAGAGCCACTTCTGGTATTTTCTGTTTATTTAATGCTGAGAAATGGAACCCTAGGGCTTCATGCATGCTAGGCAAGTACTCTACCACTAAGCCACCTTCTCGGCCCCATGTTCAGATTCATTTTGATGCTAAGAAGGCACAATGTTTTTTTTTCTAGAAAATGTTTAAGTGCACTGTAGGAAACTCTTAGTTTTCAGTCTATCCCAGTATAAGAGGTTACATTCTATGTACCCAACTTCTTTTAGCATGTGTATATGCACAGATTTTAACAGTGAAAACATTCTGTACAAGACCCTAGTAAGTTCTCTAAAATCTGTAACTTTAGTGGGATGTGTATATGAGGACTCATTTTTGGATCATGCAGATGACCTAAAAGTGATCCACTCTAGCTCTACCAAGCTTAGATCAAGGATGACAACTTCATCCTGACAGGTGAACTTGTACACACTAGATACATCGTCCTCAAGTATGGATGGAAGACTTTCCCTAAAGACAGGAATTTCTTGCCTGATGATTTCCCTGTAGTTGTTCAGTGCTCAGAGAGTCTCATATATAGTACAGTTCAGCCACTATGAGATCATTAAGCCCTCTAGCACTCTCATCAACTTTGAAGAAAGGCATGGTACGAAGATTTTTGTTACAGGGTTGTTTTCCTTACTTCATGATTTTCTTTGTCACTCTGAGACATCTTTCACACAGTCACCTTTATCTTACCTTGTGTGTCATTCTGAATTTTCTTTTCATTTTCTAAACAATGTTATTTGGTCTAAGCATAGTGAAGAAATATCCAGGGGGGGGGACACATCTCTTGGGTTGCTAGCAGTAGGGAGATATCCGCGGCAAGATCGAAAAATGCTCCTAAAACAAATGATCCCTTAGGAGTACCACCTCCTCTTTTTGACTCTACCTACCACCTGCAGCAACGCCATCAAACACTCCCCGACAGAGTCATTACCTGTTACTGCCCAGTTGTGTTAAGAAATGGTTTTTCTTTCTTGCTATTTTTTCTAACATATTTATAAGATGATTTCTTTGTTGCTTTGTATGTCCCTTGCCCATGGTATAACTCCTGTTTTCATTGTATTTGATGTTGGTATAATTTGGGTAGGGAAAGGAAAAAAACAAATTGTTTAAATAGAGATACAGATGGACCCATTGTACAAGACGTTATGTCAAAAATCAAACTTTACAACTTTGGCACTGGGCGGTGTGTGTGTGGGGGGAATAAGGGAAGGAATGGTAAGGGGAAACAAAGGAGGAGGCAACAATGCTTTTTAAGAAGTTTACTTATTACCTTGATCATGTAATTGTAACCCCTATGTATGGTATTTTCACATTAAAATATAATGAAAGGGAAACAGAACAAAAAAGAAAGGAGTAAACCAGTGAGTTCACAAAACTTATCAACCTTTGGTCCTCAGTACAGAGAAAGATTTCTCTACCACTTCTAGGACAGGAACAATTAATCGATGGAAGAATTGCAGCATAGCCTGTCATGCAGTTGGCAATATGCTAAGGTAGGATCCATCTTCTCCACCTTTACTGGTAGAGAAAGAGGATTCAAGAGTAGGGTCATCTATTCCTTATAGAGACAATAGGGGCAGTCAGGAAAAGCTAACCTCATTTTATTTTCTCCTAAACACTAGCCACAGATAACCCTAAACCCATACCAACAAAACAGTATGTAAAAGACGGAACTGCTATAAGGGCATTTATTGGAGATGAGAACAAGGTAA
>NW_027204008.1:0-44204 GCF_024711535.1 Dipodomys merriami | reverse complement strand
CATGCAAGGATGGGTGAGGAGCACCCATCCAGGGACACCACAGAGCCCCTGGCTGGAGCAGTGGGAGCCACACAGCCTTGCATCTGCACCCTTCCTCTCCCTGGTGGGAACCTATGGCTTTAGTCAGAGGTGGTGAGCTGCACCTCCACACCTGCCTTCTTAGGTCTTTTCCTTTTTGCTGGGGAGGGGGGGGGTTGGATGCAGAAGATAGGCCCCTCCCTTGCTGTGTGAGCCCTTGTCTTCTGTGCTCAGTCACCCTTTCACCTGCGGACATTCCCAGAAGAGCCCACTAGAGAGGTGAGGGCACTGGGGTCAGATAGAAGGTGGATATTTGGGAGAAATACACACCCCTTCTAACAGATATACACCCAGCCTGTACCCCAACCCCAGCTGTCAACAGTTCTGATCACATTTCCCAGCTCTGCCAGCTTCTGCTAGTGCTCCCAGTCCATCTGGTCTTCTCATCCTCCCCAAGATCTGCCAAGTCGCCCCGAAGTATATAGGCTGAAAGTAGGGAGTCTAACCATGTATATAGCCTTTAGAACCCCATCAAAGTCCCCAACAACGCCCCCACCGCAGGTCAGACACCTCTCAGGTGGCACCATGACCCCCTGCTTTGTTTTCTGTCCAGGCTCTGAGGAGCCACATGTCTCGGGACTCCTTCACCCAGCGTCCTGGCCTAGGGTTTTGGTGAATGAGGAGTCAAAGCTGGTTGTTCCCAAGGGGAAGGGTCTGGCCCTGGAGAAACGGGGAGGCAGGGTGGTTCTGCATTATTAGAGCATTGTTCCGCTTGGGTGGTTGCCCCTGATTCTGACAAGGGAACCCCTGTGCTTAAGCTGGTACATTGCCCAGATGAGAAACAAACTCCGGAGAGGCACTGCTCTGAGTCTGTGTTTGTGTGTGTGTGTGTGTGTGTGTGTGTGTGTGTGTGTGTGTGTGTGTGTGTGTGTGTGTGTGTGTTTGTTGGGAGAGCAGGGAGGATGAGAACAATGAAAATATATTTAAGTCACCATGTCTAAAAAGAGCAAAAGCATTTTATTTGTTGTTCTTTTTTCATTAATGCCCACTAGGAGACCAGCCACAATTTTTGTTTTCTCTTTCACCATTTCATGGCTCCTTTAGGGAAGGTTTCAGTAGATGTTCCTTTCCACCTCTTTCTTCCCCTTTCCTGCAGCCCACAGTAGCTGCTGGACCTGTGTGGGTCTCCCTTAGGAGGCCTGTGTGAACCACAGACCAGAGTGGACACCTGCTCTTCTGTCTTCAGCCAGAAGGCTCATGAGGCTACTGTGATCACAGCCGCACTCTTCCAGCCAGCCAGTCTGCTCTGGTGTGTATAGTTGGAGCTAATTCAAGGTTGGGAATGAGTCTGCCAAACATAAATAGGGAACGAGATGGGGGGTAGTAGGGCAGGGGTTGTGAAGCTAGGAGGGTCTGGGAAGTGACGATCAGTGTGACATAGCAGATGGTTCACCACGACTGAGGATGAGAGGGGAATCTTACCCAGGGTATTGACAGTGTACGTGGGCATCTTGGCATGGGGCTCCAGGCCCCCAATGGTGGCAAGGATTCCCTCCAGGGGCAGTGCACTGGTGGGTAGTCCTCCCTGGAGTCCTGCAGACTCCAAGTTGTGTCCTTCTTGGGCTGTTTCCAGCTGCGCAATGGTAGGCAAGTGTGTTCCCTCTGCTGGAGCCTACTTGGGATCAGGACATGGCAGTTAGCTAAGGCTCTCTGAATGCCATTTTCTATGACCCGCTGTAGGCTGTCTGGAAGGAAAAGGGGACCACTAACTTTGGAACCCTTTAAGTTTGATTGGGACATGTGAAATGCCAGCTTTTCCAGGGTTTTTCCTTGAAGCTGGCAATTTCTAACTAATGCTTGGGATTCTGGGTCAAATTAGATGGACCATTTCAGCCACCAAACAATGATATTCAAAGCAGCACAAGCAGAGTTCCCTTGCCAGATGGTCTCCTGCTATGAACGTCGTGCCTTGACTGCTTTTCTCCGGCAGATGCTGATTCTTCTCCAGCTCTCTCTAGGGTGACCACCACAGTTGAGGATGTTGTGGGGAGCAGAGATTGTGACTTTGCCATCTGCAGCCTACTAGCTGTGAGTAGAGACAATTCCCAGGACCTGTACTGGACTCTGGGAAATTCAGAGACCTGGGATGCCTCAGGGATCCTATCTCTGGAACATGAAACTTGGGGGCTGGATATGGTGGACCATCCTGTCTGGCCCCAGGGAGTGGAGAGGAGGCCCCTTGAGCCAGGCTTTCACCTCAGGGCAACCTTTTTCACAGCTGAGTGGGAAAGTGAGTGCCACACAGCTGGTCAGTTGCTGGACAGAGATCGTTGAGAAGATAGGCATCCCAGAGGCCCTGGAATCCAGTGAGGACATCATGGCTCACGTCCTTAGAACCAAAACAATTAAGTGCGGTGGCACCAGGAGGGTGGGAAGAAGGAAGAGGGAGAACTGTGGGAGAGCTACATCAGGCTTTACCCCAACCCAGGATACTTACCTGAATTGGATGGGACTTTTCTGTAGTATTGTCATGGACAGATGCTCATCTATTTATCTAACAAAACATTACAGTGTGTGCCAGTTCCTGGGGGGGGGGGAGAGGTGCAGGTCATACACAATGAAAGGTTCCAGTGCTGGTTCCACAGCACATGAAGAAATCTTGGTTTGAGCTGGATGCTGGTGCCCCACACCTGTCATCCTAGCTACTTAGGAGGCTGAAATAGGAGGATTGAAGCTTAAGGCCCAGGCAGAAAAGACTCTTATCTCCAACTAACTACCAAAAAGAAAATGCCAGAACTAGGCTCAAGCTGTAGACTGTTGGCCTTGAGTACAAAGGCTCAGGGACAGCACCCAGGCTCTGAGTTCAAGCACAGGAGTGACACAAAGAAAGGAAAAAGAAAGAGAGGAGGGAAGGATGGAGGGAGAAAAGGAGGAAAGGAAGGAAGAAGGGAGCATACAAGCCTTGGTTTGGAGTCCCTGGATCAAGGGAGCCAACCATTCACAATCTCTGTGGGGACAGTTTCTGAGCCTAAAGCTCGTATGTAGGACCAAGCCACTGACCCGTTCATGACATCAGCAACTTCATGACATCCAATATCTGAGTGGTCGCTGACTGCAGAGGGAAACAGCCTCTGGTAGACCCTAGGGCTCAGGGTGGGTCACAGAGTTTCAATCTGTCCTGGTTCACCAAGTTTATTTTCTGGTCAGATAAGAAGAAAATGTCCAAGGGCTAGGGAAGTATAGGGTGAGGGAGTGTCAAGAGGGGCAAGGGATAAGCAGGAAGATGAAGAGGGAGGATGATCTCAGATCAGGTGTGTCAGGCCATTGAAGCCATGACCTCACCTGACAACCTAGATCATCAGTGATAGAGCCTTCGACCCAGCCACATGCCTATGAAAAGTCCTGGCACTCTGGGTTCACCGTTGACGATTTGGCTGTCATCTGCTGCAGAATGCCTGTGAAGTACATCCTTGGGGACTGGGACTTTTGCTGGCTCAATCTGAAGATGACACCCCCAGTGTTCATTCCTCAACCAGAGAAAGAGGTAAGCGGGCCACTGGAAGAGGACACCCGGGGAATGAGGGCGAGAGTCAGACCCGTGTTGCCCTCAGACTTCCTTTAGGGGACTCTAGGACCGCGTGACTGCCATCCTCAGAGGTAGAGGTGGGTCTCTTTGTTGGCTCAGCCATAAATCTAGATGGCAGATTGGGATTCAGAGAGGGCCGACTGAAGATCGAGGCTAGTGGGAAAACCAGAGGCAGTGGGCTCGGAGCAGGGTTGTTTCTTTGAGGATACTCACAACCCAGGAACATTCCTGGGATGGATGGGCTCTTTTCTCCTCCCTGAGAGAGAGGGACCTAGAGCCCTCCAGTCTGCATCCCTTGGCTGAGAAATCCTTTCATTCCCATATCCTGTAGTTGTATAAATAGACCTCACCTGACTGCCCAGTGTCAAGGCAGGACAGTGAGAGATCTTGAGTCCTTGATGAGGTCATGGGATCCTCAGTATGGATTGTACTTGAATGTCCTGACTTGGTGCATGGTCAGTCTTATCTAAGACTGCCATGATCTAGGACATAGAAGCTAGAGAGTCAGAGCAGGATGGGGTCTATTCTGTGAGTCTTGAGTATTATGTGTGCGTTTTGAGCTCCCATGTGCTCACCTGCTTCCTTTTCTTGGGTGCGTCTATGCTAGAAAAAGCTTAAAACTAAGGCTTGTGTCCCATCCCTTGTTTTATGCTCAAAGCTAGCACTTTACCATTTGAGCCACAGCTCCACTTGCAACGTTTTGGGGTGTTTAATTGGAGATAAGAGTTCTCAATGACTTTGCTGCCAAGGGTGCATCCAACTGCAGTCCTCAGATCTCAGTCTCCTGAGGGGATAGGATGACAGGCATGAAAAAGCCTCTTTGGCTGGGTGCCAATGGCTCATTGCTGTCATCCTAAGTACTCAGGAGCTGAGATCTTAGGATCATGGTTCAAAGCCAGCTTGGGCAGAAAAGACCCTCAGACTCTTCTCTCCAATAAAGCACCAGAAACCCGGAAGTGGTGCTGTGGCTCAAGTAGTAGAGTGCTGGACTTGAGCTGAAGAGCTCAGGGATAGCACCCAGGCCCAGAGTTCAAGCCCCACAACCAACAAAAAGAAAGAAAGTAAAACATCTTTGCCTGCAAAGGATGGTGGAGGTGTGTTTGTGTGTGTGTACAGTGGGGGTGGTAGACATTTAGCGCCCCACTCACTTATCATTTTAGATGGATTGTCCAAATCTCTTAGTCCATGGCAGCCGATTCTTGACCACAGGTGAAGCTCTGGGTTGGATGTCTACCATCGGCCCTCAGTCTCCTCATGGGACAGTTGTGAGGAAACAAGGGACTAATACAGAGGGCTCTCTAGAGCTGGGCCAGGCACAGAGGGAGCAGCTGTCAGATATGGTTCTCAAAAATTCTGTGAGCATATGACAGGAAGTTACCTAGAAAGGGCTCAGATGGGGTCTGTTATTAATCCTGCAACAGGTATAGGATTATGAAACAAAACATGGCCGTCTTTCATCATTAATCTATCCCCATGAGGAAGGGGATCCTTAACTGTATTCAGTCTTGCAACTGGGGAAAATGAGGCATTGACAAGCCAGGTGACTTACTCATGACCTCCAGCTGACAGGAAGCTCGGCCTGACTTCTCTGCCATGCTTCCTAGGACAGTGAGTGTTATTCAGCCCACTTCTTGTGGTGGGAGGTCCACTTTTGTCATGTGTGAGCCTTGAATTTGAGACCTGGATGCTGTGCCTGAGCTCCTTAGATCAAGGCTAGCGATCTACCACATGAGCCACAGCATCACTTCCAGTTTTCTGTTGGTTCTTTGAGTATAAGAGTTTCACAGACATTCCTGCCTGGGCTAGCTGTGAATCATGATCTTCACATCTCAGCCTCCTGTGTAGTTAGGATTATAGGCCTGAGCCACCAGCACCTGGCTTAAGTGTAATTCTGGCCCTCTCTTCCTCTTTCTCTCTCTCTCTCTCCCCCCTCTCTCCTCTCTCCCTCTCTTTCTCTCTTGCCCCTCTTTCCCTCTCTCTCTATGTCTCTCTCTTTCTCTCTCAGGAACTGGTTGAATAGGTGCTGGAGGAGGTGGCCCAGCATCCCCATGTGGCTGGAACCGAAAGTGGCCCTCTCATTCTGGAGGTGGGCTGAGGGTCAGGAGCTCTTTTGCTCAGCCTATTGAACTAGCTTCATGAGGTAAGCCCCTCTGTGCCCCGGCTAGACTGTGATGGTTATTCCTTGTCCATCCCTTGAGTCCTTCCTCACATCCCTCTGCTACACCGTTGAAGGAAAGTGGATGAGGAGATGTTGCCTTGTCCTTTTGCCCAGCACAATCCTGGGACACTGACCCATACCCCCACCTATCTGGTCAGGGCCTGGCTATAAGACAATGAAAACAGTCCATGTCTAATACCTTTTGCTGGGGAGTGTAGTTTTGGTTAGGGGGGTGGGGTGCAGAGGAAAGACCCAAGACCTGACAACTTCCGTTGGACATTTGTTCTTGTGACAGAGCTATGTCATTGCTGTGGATAAGGAGGAAGCCACATCAGACTGACCCAGAAGAATGCTCAAAGATAAGTAGGCTGTTGAAGTATCAAACCCACTCATGTCTGCTTCCTACTCCCAACAAGGAGGTGTAATGTGGGTGGCCCGGCCCATTATAAATGGATGGTGGCGGTCAGAGGCTCATGGCTCCCATCCATCATCCTGGCTCTTTGGGAGGCTGAGGTCTTATGGTCATGACTCAGAGCCAGGCCGGGCAGGAAAGTCCAGGAGATTCTTATCTCCCATAAATCACCTCCCTCTCCAAATCCACACACAAGCCAGATGTGCTGTGGCTCAAGTGGTAGAGCCTCAGCCTTGAACAAAAGAAGCTCAGGGATAACACCCAGACCCTGAATCCAAGTCCTAAGACTAACACAATCATAAAATAAATGAACAGTGTGCACCTTTTATCTGACTACTAAGAAAGATGGATATAGTTTTCTGCTGGTACTTGTAGCCAAAGGTAAGGGGCTTCCCTTGATGTTCCCCTAAACCTCTCCTCTCCTTTATCTGTCCAGGCTTAGGTTGCAGGACAGAATTCGGATCATCCCCCTGGATGTGACCTTAGTTACCCTCCCCCATCCACCTTCCTTGGGGTCAGGATCCTGGATGCTCTCCCTGCTGGGAGGATGAGGCACCAGAGAGATGAGGGTAGGTATCCCGGACACTTATACACAGACACACAGACACACAGACACACACACACACACACACACACACACACACAAACACACATATGAACACACAAACACCCCTAAGCCAATATGATCTTATACATAAATATATGTATATATTATAAATATATCATATATAGTTATATTTTAAATGTGTACCATAAATATTGACTTATATTTAAATGTAATTCATCTCATCATTTATACATATATATATGCATACTTTTTTGGGGGGGCAGTCTTGGGGCTTGAACTCTGGGCTTGAGTGCTGTCCCTGTGCTCTTCTGCTCAAGGTAAGAGCTCTACCACTTGAGACATAGTGCCACTTACAGTTTTCTGGTGGTTTATTGGAGATAAGAATCTTTGGAATTTCCTGCCTGGGCTGGCATTGAACTGTGACCCTCAGATCTCAGCCTCCTGAGTAGCTAGGATTATAGGCATGAGCCACAGGCTCCCGGCTATATTTACATCTGAGATTTGTTAGTGGAACAAAGGGTACAGAAACTATTATTCTTATCATGAAACGACTTCACACTGACAGGTATAATTAAAAAACGATTAATATTCACAGTGGCACAAAAATCCCTTAGGTGCCTAGCAAGACAGCACGTTTTTCGAGACACTGCATGTCGTGTGAGCGGTTTGCAACCCAAGCAACTGTAGAAGATATTAGACCCTAAACAAAACTGATAATTGCATGAACCCAGTCCTCTATGACAGATTTAGGCAGGCCTATCTTAACGATTCTTGTTAGGGACATGATGAAAAATTTATAGTTTAGTTGTGATTACAGAACTCTTTTACACATGTCACTTAGCCATTAACTATATTTAACATAGTTCCCTTTGCTCTAACTTATATTTTCATGGCTCAGGAAACTGTTTTTTGTTTGTGAAAACTTGGCTGTTCACAACATAGACATGGGTTTTTTAATCCTTTTGAAATTACTGTCTGCATAGTGTTCTATGAGATGAGCTTCTCTTTACCATATCATAGGAATAAACTTACTCTGATTCAAACTTGGACAACAGCTACCTTGTTCTCTCTCCTAGAAAACCATCTGTATAGACTTCTTTACATGTAAACAGACCCTCATTTACTTGCAAAAGTCTGTCAGTGAGTCAAACCTAACTCACCCAAGTGAGGTGAATTCCTCTGTCATGCTTCCTTTACATTAAAAATGGGAAGAACTGTTCAGTAATGCACATACTTTTTAATGCGAAGTGTGACTCCTATTTTCCATAATGTGAATCAAGCAGAGGAATCGGTTTAAGATGTGAAAGAGCCTTACAAATAGTCTTGGACCTTGGAAATTGCCATGGGTATGAATTTTTGGAGAAATATCCCTTCTAAGACAAAGGACTCAGTTTTTTTTTTTTTTTTATATTGTGCTGGTACTGGGGTTTGAACTCCTGGCCTTGAGCTCTATCTGGGCTTTAATTCTCAATGTTTGCTCTATACCACCTGAGCCATACCTTCACGTCTTCCTTTTACCACAAGTGCAGAAAAGAATCTCTTAGGTTTATCTACTTAAAATAGCTTGGAATTGCAATTGTCAAATTTGAACCTACTGAGTATCTAGGTGTAAGCCACTGGTGCTGTGCTAGAACTCACTTCTTAAGAATAAATAATCACAAAAAGAGGAGAAATAAATATTTGTTCAATTGTGTATGTGTTGTCTGATAAACCAAATCACTTGCTACTGGAAAAGAAAAAGAGAGAAGATAGAGATTAATATGGAGGAGAGAGACAAAGAAAAAGGGGTGGGTAAATGAGTGGAGGGGAGTGAAAGGGAGGATATGAGAGGAGAGGGTAGTTGAGTAGAATTGTCTACTGCTCACTAAGGTATTGTTGGACAATCAGTACCTTTGCATTTATGTAGCCAAAGCTTTATATTTTTGGTAGTAAGCTGAGATATAAAATACCAGTTTACAGGTAGTAACCTGTTAGTGTGCTTCCTCCTGCACCAAGGAAGCCATAGTTAGGTTACTGTTACAGAGAAGGCAAGAGTAAGCTGTTTAAGTTATTCTGAGAAACAATAATTGGCATGCCAGGAATGCTCCCTTGTATGGTGAAGTCAAGCATCACTCTTGTTCCCTGCTCCAGTCTTCCTCTCAACAAGAATAGCAGAAACAGAAGAGGAAGGAGATATCTGAGTAATATCATCTCTCTGTTTACCCTCTTCCTTTGGCCTCTCAAACAATAAAGCCAAAGGAGACTTAACCTGAACTAGTGGGGAAAATGGGGGGAAAAGTTCAGTCTAGCTTATTGTGAAACTTTTAAAATAATTGGGGCAGCATTTCAAATACTGAAATAAAACTTTTTAAATTATTAATAAAAAGTTACTCGAAATTTATTGAAAATTTAGAAGACTACAGGGCTCACTACATAGTGGAATCTGCATAATTAAAACTGACTCGTGCTCCTATCATCAGAAATTGAAGATTGTCCCTAAACATAGACTGCTGAAGTGATAAGTGATGGAAATTCATGATGGATTGCATAATGCTGAGAGCATGGAAATTATTTCCTTTCCATCTTCAGTGTGTAGAGAACAATAAAGGTCTCTAGGATGGCCCTGAAGGTGCAATTCTAAATTTAGGACAGAAAGTGAATAGTAAAAGAGACCTATGTCAGCCATTCAGAGATTAGAAATGTGGAGAAATATATTCATTTATGTGGTCAAACATGGAAGAGAGGATGTGGCAAGCCCATAGCCAAATGCCAAAGGTAGAGATATTTAATAAAATACCATGAAGTTGAAACAAGTCTTAAAAGGGGATCTAGGCTTAAAGGAAGTAGGGCAGAAGGATGGAGAGGGAAATGGTGGACTAATACAGTCATAACACTCAATGTACATATGTGAGAATATATTAGGAAACTTGAAGGGATAGGTGGGGTTGGGGTAAGGGAAGGAAGAAAAATGGAAAGTTTGACAATGATCCAGATGCACTGAACATTGAAATGCACATACACTCTATTCAACACTGACATGATGAACTGAAACCCCTTTGCACAACTTGCTAAAGATAATTTTTTGAAGTTTTAATATTAAGAGACCAGAAGCATAAATCTTTAGAGATAAATAAGAGGATAGTATTGACATATTGTTGAGGCTTGTGTTCCTTTCAATATACA
Organism: Dipodomys merriami; assembly: GCF_024711535.1. Taxonomy (NCBI): domain Eukaryota; kingdom Metazoa; phylum Chordata; class Mammalia; order Rodentia; family Heteromyidae; genus Dipodomys; species Dipodomys merriami. The sequence goes on along the minus strand of NW_027204008.1, from coordinate 34,300 downwards.
AAATTAAATAAGTATCAAGTCTGCTGAAAATTTCTTAAACTGTAGAAAACCAAATTCCAATATTCCTTCATTTTCAATAAAAATAAATCTTATAGACCTTTAGGTTTCCCAGTTGTTTCTAAATATCTTAATGTAATGCATTGGAACTAATTTCATTCCATGTTTAAGTTTAAATTGTAAATCACTAAATTCTTTTAAAATCCTCTCGCTCGGGCACAGGTATGGATAGATAACTGATGTGGGCAGAATCAGAATTATTCAGAAGGCTGTAAATGGATGCTTACCTAGTTTTCTCTCTGCTGGGTCATAGAATCCAGAATGTCCTAATTGGAAAAGGTTAGCCTTCCCAGGTTTTCTGCATATAAACACTCCATCAATATTTTGTTATTAGAGGATTATTCAAGATTAGCTATATGTTGATTGATAATGACTAACCATGACAGGAAGGAGAGGGAAATCCATCTACACTTCAGTGAAGTTCTGATTTGTGCTTCACAAAGTGTTATGAAAGCTCTCCATGAAAATCTAGCAGCTGCATTTCTAAAAAGTCCTTGTGTGGTTACATTTTCTTTCTTTCTTTCTTCTTTCTTTCTTTCTTTCTTTCTTTCTTTCTTTCTTTCTTTCTTTCTTTCTTTCTTTCTTTCTTTCTTTCTTTCTTTCTTTCTTTCTTTCTTTCTTTCTTTCTTTCTTTTTTTTTGAGTCCGGTTGTGGGGCCTGAACTCTGGGCCTGGGTGCTGTCCCTCAGCTCTTCAGCTCATGGCTAGCGCTCTACCACTTGAGCCATAGCGCCACTTCTGGCTTTTTTTTGCTTATGTGGTGCTGAGGAATCGAACCCAGGGCCTCATGCATTGCAAGGCAAGCACTCTAGCACTGAGCCACCTTCCCTGCCCCTGTGGTTACCTTTTCTGATAATGTCTCAATTCAAGTATTTCTCCTTGGAGTTCCATACTATTCAATGATGCTGTATTAGCTCCTTGTTAAAATTTGCAGACCGGTCTTGGTGATGAAATTTGTGCTTTTCAAAATTGCTCTCCCAGTTCCGTCCACAAACTGCAAACAAAATTTATCTGAAAAAATTTGTATCTGTTGATAGTGCATATATTTTTATGTTTCATTACAAACCTAGAATGTAGTAACAATTTTCATAGCAATTACTCTGCACTAGCTTGTGGGCAGATTCTAAAGTAAATAATATACTGTGTTTATATAGAGAATTTGAGTATCCAAAGTTTTCATATACCTGGGGTCCTAAAACCAATACCTTACTGATATTGAGTGATAAATACAACTTCCTATAAGTACAGAAGTTTTCCTTGTATCTTTTTAATATATATTTTTATTGTAAATATACTGTACAGAGGGGTTACAGTTACCTAAGTAAGGTAATGAGTACATTTCTTATTTAACATTGTTACCCCCTCATTTGTTTGTCCTCTACCATACCATTCCTTCACACCTCCTCAACTTCCCCATTCACCCCCCCCACCCCTTGATAGACTGTCTTGTACATATCATTGTTAAAATGGGTCAACCTGTATCCTTTCCTTATATCTTAAATGAAGAAGTGCTAGCTTGATTTATGCTGATTCTACTTGTGTAGACACACCTAAAATCACTCATCAAGGCCAAGAGCACATAAATGAAATGCCATCATTTTTTGTTAGTTCGTATAATTGTGTTCTACACATTTATTGACAGGTTACAAATTATTCTCAAACTTTAAAACATTAAAAATATTTTCTTTTTTTCTTATTTTCTTGGCCAGGAAATCAGCAAGAGCTCAGTCAGCATTTCTCACATAAGACTTTTCACATGGGTTGGTTAAATGTATGTGTAGAATCCAGTCCCTGGAAAAAGCTCAAGCAAGGATGCCATTTAAAGCCTTATAACTTTATTCTTTACCAGGGCGTTCTCCTGCTACTTTGATTGTTGAGAGTTTCTACAAGAGCAAGCATTCTGTGGGGAGCAAGGAAACACCATATGAACTTTACTTACTGAGATTTCTGTGTGATTTGCTATCCCTTGTACTGCATTTTGCAAGTGGAATCTCTCTAAATGTACAAGTTTTAAGAGATAAGAGAGTGGTTAAAAAAAACGTTTAGAGACAAATACATCTTGAACATACTTTGTTCCAAGCATTCCATTTAAGGCATATTCAACAACTAGTGAAACTTGTGTTGGCTGTATCTATGTGTCTTTCTCCATGTGTGCATGTATACATGTGTACATGTACGTGTGTATTTGTGTGTACAGTAACATACATGTGTACATATATAAGGGCATATACACATATGTGTGCATATATAAATAAATATACATATACAAATATATGTGCATATATATATATATATCAGTTGTTCAGTGATTTAATCTATAGTTCACAGCACGTTGTCATTCTCACAAAGTGTACATGATAAATTGCTCCTAGGATCTGTACTCTATGATGGGCATTCTTTGTACTCACTTCCCACATTCCTTTGTTTTTCATCCCTGTGAGCAACTTCGGTCCACTTTCCATAGGATAGCTTTGTTTTCATTATATGTATTTACTAACTGATAATAAAAGAAAAAGGTTGTTTGTAAAAGAAAAAGAACTTTTAGGTCACAGGTTAAAAGTATCTTATCCATCCCAATGATTCCTATGAGATAAAATTTATAATAGTAAAAGTGAAAAGGAATTCCTAGATCTGCTGTTTTGCCATTTATTATGGCAAAGAATAATATCAAGTCACTCTTATAATTCTTAAATAATGCAAGGGTAACTGATGGTCGCTATCATGTTCCCACAAAACTAGTGGATCCTGAAGGATAATAGTAGACCAGCCAAAATTCTAAGTACCAGACATGGAGCATGAAAGAGAAAGAGAGGAAATGGGAGAGAGTGAAAGAGAGAGAGAAATATCACAATACTGGAAGTGCATAACAGACAAACAAGAGCTGTATGAGAATATTCATACTGCTATCTTTAGACTCTATGTGTACATTTGAAGGTATTTGATATATGATAACAAATCAACATGAAATATAAAGTTATTTTGATAAAAATAAAAATAACTCAGAAGAAATTATAATGCAAAACAATCTTCTCAGAAGCAAACTCTCAGAGATATTTATGACTTTGAAAAGGATAAAGTGGCTGAAGTTAGTATAAATTTAGAAGTACAATTCACAAAAATATAAAAATATATTTATATCTTTCATTATATAACCCAAAGCAGAAAGCAAATGTTGTTTAGATGATATTTTAAAACAGTTTCTCAGGTGCTGGGAAGGTGGCTCAGTGGTAGAGTGCTTGCCTTGCATGCATCAGCCCCAGGGTTTGATTCCTCAGCACCACATAAGCAAAACAACATGGAAGTGGTGCAGTGGTTCAAGTGGTAGCGCTAGCCTTGAGCTGAGGGACAGCACCCAGGCCCCAGAGTTCATGCCTCATGACCAACAAAATCAACATAAAGAACAAAACACAGTCTATCACTGTTTTGGCCTCAACTCTGTAATACCACTGCTTCAGCCTAGGGATAAAATTTTAGGTGTAAGCCAGGCACTGGTGGCTCACGCCTGTAATCCTAGCTACTCAGGAGGCTGAGATCTGAGGATCGCGGTTCAAAGCCAGCCCAGGCAGGAGAGACCGTAAGACTCCTATCTCCAATAAAACCACCAGAAAACTTGAAGTGGCGCTGTAGCTCAAGTGGTAGAGTGCTTGCCTTGAGTTGAAGAGCTGAGGGACAGCGCCCAGCCCCAAAGTTCAAGCCCCACGACTGACCAAAAAAAAAAAAAAATTTAGGTGTGGACATTTATCAACACTTCTGACTCAGACTCTATTTGATAATTTTTTAAATAAATACTTTGTTCTTAATTTTCCTCTTTGTAAATTAATATGCACCTATAAAAATTGGTTTGGCCATCCAAGTAACCTTCTCAAAGTACCTCCTAATGATGATTTACAAATAGTTTTACTAGGGCTGGGAAGGTGGCTCAGCGGTAGAGTGCTTGCCTTGCATGCATAAGGGCCTGGGTTCAATTCCTCAGCACCACATAAGCAAAAAGAAAAAAGCCAGAAGTGGTGCTGTGGCTCAAATGGTAGAGCGCTAGCCTTGAGTTGAAGAGCTGAGGGACAGCGCCCAGGCCCCACGACCAAACCCCTCCAAAAAAGTTGTACTATATTTCAACAAGTAAAACAATGCTACAAATAAAGAAAACAATAATTAAATGTTAATAATTAATAAAATAAAAACAAATATTATCACTCTTTTCCCTATTTGAAGTGTACTACATATTAGATTTTATTATTTTCTCATAATTCTGTACATTTAACACTGACTGAGGTTGTGATGTTCAACAAGAGTTTTATAGAATATGAGTAGTCTTTAAAGCTACCCACTAAGATTACTATTTATGGCTCTTCTCATTATTTGTTTATGGCTTATATCATCATTTTTCCTCATTAACTTATAAACTGAGGAAGCCCTAAAGTTTTAACAGACCGTGTAGTTAACAAAGTGTTAACACTTCATTCTGCTTCTTTACACAAAAACTTTGCAACTTCTCATTAATAAAGTTTCTCGAAACTCTGAAATGTACATACTTATTAGTATATGTCTGCTACCATAAATCTTAAATACTTTATGGAAAAGTTTTATATCTGACAAACAGTCCTAATTTAGGCATATGTAAACAAATTCCCAAAATTAAATATATTTAATACATTAAAAATTTTAACAAACCTTAACACTTGGTGCAGTGTTCATTATGACAGGTGCCTTGTATAGAATAATTGAATCCTCCTCCTACACATTTCTTGAACAACAAATATCTGGGATTATTTTGTTTTTGACATGTCAATCTTGACTTTATTCTTAAATTTGTGCTTATGTAAGAAATATATGGTTCTAAAATTTCATGACAATTCTTTTGAACTTATTTTTTGTTGAATTGTCTAGTTTAATAAAATCCAACTGCACTTTTTTTGGGGGGGATACATTCGTGGGGCCTGAACTCTGGGCCTGGGCGCTGTCCCTCAGCTCTTCAGCTCAAGGCTAATGCTCTACCACTTGAGCCACAGCACCACTTCCAGCTTTTTTCTTTTTGCTTATGTGGTGCTGAGGAATCGAACCCAGGGCCTCATGCATGTAAGGCAAGCGCTCTACCACTGAGCCACCTTCTCAGCCCCCACAATTGCACTTTTGATATAAAAAATATTCTGTGCTCAATTCAGCCACACATACACTAACATTGGAACGATACAGAGAAGATTAGCATAGCACCTGCGCAAGGACGATATGCAAATTCGTGGGGCGTTCCATATTTTTACAACAACAGATGCTGGAGGGGATGTGGCCACAAGGGAACCATACAACATTCTTGGTGGGAGTGTAAACTTGTTCAACCACTTTGGAAGACATTATGGAGGTTCCTCAAAAGATTCCACATAAAGCTCCCCTTTGACCCAGCAGTCCCACTTTTGGGGATTTATCTAAATGATCACAAACAAGACCATACTAAAACTACCAGCACAACTATGTTTATTGCAGCAATTTTTACCATAGCTAAGATATGGAACCAACCAGCTGTCCCCACTACATGAATGGATCAAGAAAATGTGGTGTATATACACAAAGGAATTCTATGCCTCCATCAGAAAGAATGACATTGCCCCATTTGTTAGGAAATGGAAAGACTTGGAAAAAAATTTATTAAGTGAAGTAAGCCAAGTCCAAAGAAACAGGTCCCATGGTTTCCCTTATTTTCAATAACGAATATATGTCTGGGGTAAGCAGACAAGGTCAAAAGCTATGTGCATATGAACAGATATGATAATATTAAGGGAATTGAACCCCACGATAGGGAAACAAGTAGTTTTTTGTTTCTTGCTATTGTTTCTAACGTACTTATAATGTGTGATGTGAATTTTTGTTTCTTTGTATATTCCTCTCCCACTCTATAACCCTTGTTTTCTCTGTATTTGAAGTTGGTGCATCTGCCTCTTTTATGTACGCTTCTCTAATTTGGGGAGGGGAAGGGAAAAAATGTGTGCGTGTGAACGCATGTGCATGCATGTGTGTTGGTATGCTCAGAGTTTGAAATCAGGGCTTAAAGGTCTTGCTAGGCCTTTCCTCTCTAGGTTGGTGAGGTACTATATGAGCTACATCTTCTTTCCTGGGTCTTTGCTAGTTCATTAAAAAGTCTGAAAAATAATTTCATGATTTTTTTTTTTGGCCCTGATTGACTTCCAATGGTTATCCACAAATCCCAGGTTCCTGAGTAGCTATTCTGAGTAGATAGGATTACAGATGTGACTAGCCAATACAAGGCTTTCAGAATAATTTTAAAAGTAGAAGAAAATTTACTTCATGGGGGCCTGTTTTATTATCTCCTACTTTTAAAGCATTTTGGATTGATTAAGTGTGAATTTATTTCATTTTTGGATTCTTAAAAGACAGTAAGTGATGATATTTAAAAGTTTTGGTACTTTTTAAAAAAGGAAACTGGAACTGTGGGACAGAAGAAATTTGTCTCTTTTTGGACCTCAATTTAGAAGCTCAGCTCTGTGCATGATAACCCAATGTCACCAACATAGTCTCTGTTGGAGACAAAATGTGATAGAAAACAATCACCATGGGCAATATTTGCTATGCTATAATTTCTTGGACAATATGAATATTGAATTGAGAGTGTAAGAGAATGGAAAGAATTTACCTACCTTTTGTGTATTGCTGAAAGACTTTTGGAAACTTTGACTCGTTTCCTTCCTCACTGTGTGTCTTTGGGCCATGCACTTAGTGCCTTTAATTACAATTTTTCCCAACACTAAAATAGTAATAACATTAGCATTATAGCAAATGTTATCTTAAGAATTAAGAGAAATAAAACTTGTAAAATACTTAACATAAACTTCTATGAATGAGCTTTGAGTTTAGCCAGAAGTTTTTTTTAAATACTAAATAGAATGTCATAAGTATTACAGAAATCATTACATGTAGTGAGCAATGTTATCTATTAATCATGCTCTACTTCCAAGGAAGCCGGGTAGATAACTTCTCATGCTGTAAATCAAACTGGTTATTTTAAGTCTTGTTAGTGTAAAAATATCAGGCACATAATAATGAAGGAATGTTGTAGACTGAGATGAAGTCCAAAAGAAAATGTACAAAACTGATAAAACAAAAGTATCTGAGCAGTATATTGTGTTTTACATCATTTAAGTTACATCTCAAAGATAAGGCAGACCTAGAAGAATGAATTGTCTTTTTGATATTCTATCATAGGTCTTTCCTCATTCTTGTAGAGGCATCATCAGATTTGAGGAACTAAGTTTTTGGTTTGCTTCCTTCCATTTAAGTTACATCATTTAAGTTACATCACAAAGATAAGGAAGACCTAGAAGAATGAATTGTCTTTTTGATATTCTATCATAGGTCTTTCCTCATTCTTGTAGAGGCATCATCAGATGAGAGGAACTGTATTTTTTTTTGTTTGCTTCCTTCCATTTATTCTTCAGTTTGAAATCTGAACTACATGAGACAGAAAGAAACCAAGGGAAATTAGTCATGCAGGGTTTGGAAAGAAAAATCAACATAAAATAAAATACATAGCCTTTATAAGGTCTAACTAAATTGAGTTATATAGTCTCAAGCATTAACAGAAAATGATTTAAGCAATATCATGTTATTGAAAACTGAAAAATGTTAGGAGTTGCTTTATTTTTTCCTTTCTACTACCTTGAATTAATTATTGATTTTGTACAGAGATTAAAGATGAGATTAACAAGAAACTTGATTAAAAATTGTCAAAATTTCTGAATAGACATGTTTACCAAAAAGCTCTGAAAATTGCCAGTGGGTTTACAAAGTTGTGTTTAATACAACTTCTATGCTGGCTTAATGTTTTGTAAACAAAAATCATTAGAGAAATGCAATTCAAAATTACTATGATACTACTTCATAACTATTATAACTCTTATCAAAAAAAATCAAAGGAACCAGGTGTGGTGGTAAAGGCTTGTAATTCGAAGCTTTTAGGAGGTTGGAGTAAAAGGATTTGGGTCTGAGGTCATCTTGGGTATTGCACACAGTAAATACCTGCCCTTTAAAAAAACTCAAAAGGTAATAATGTTGGCTGGTGAGAGTGTGGAGAAAAGGAAATTTTCTACACTCTTGGTCAAAATACAGGTTAATACTCTCCTTGTAGAAAGTAGTATGCAGTTTTCTAAAGAAATCCAAAGTTGAAATATCATCTGACCCACCAATCATGTGATTATTTCTCTCTGGGTAACTCGTAAATATATCTGTAGTTCATTGTTATTCACATTATTCACAACAGCCAAGATATAAATCGAGGTTCAGTGTTCAACTACAGACTAATAAACAACTGTGGTGCATGCACAAATATATTTTTCTGTTTCATCCTTAAAATAGCAAGAGACTTCTCCCATTAGCCACAACTTATAATAACCTGAAAGATGTATTGTAAATGAGGAAAAATGTTGTCTTCTGATTTTTGTGAATACACACACACACACACACACACACACACACACATCAACCTCAAACATTAAGAGTGAAATTTTTTGAAAAGTAAAGCAAAGTGGAATTGCTGGGGCATTTAGGTCACAATGTAGAAGATAGTAGATATACAGGATGAACCGGTATAGAGTTGTAATGTACAGCATGAGGATACAGGGGACAACACTGGCCTTACACAGGAATGAAGCTAAATAAGTAGGAGTTGTTCTTCCTAGTAGGGGTTGCTCTTTTGGATGCTCTTCCTCCAGTAATGGATAAGATGAACATAATTCTTTAAATATACCTGCCTGTTTGCAGAAATAATAACAAACAATATAGCAATAATGTTGTATGCTCAACATAGGACATGAGATTATCCTTGGTGTAAACTAATTATTACAAATAAGGGAAACCGTGGGACCTATGTTTCTTTAAGTCTGGCTTACTTCACTTAATATAATTTTTTCCAAGAACTTCCATTTCCTTACAAATGAGGTGGTATCATTCTTTCTGATGAAAGCATAGTATTCCGCATGTGTGTGTGTGTGTGTGTGTGTGTGTGTGTGTGTGTGTGTGTGTGTGTGTGTGTGTGTGTCTCATTTTCTTGATCCATTTATCTACTGAGGGGCATCTGGATGGATTCCATATCTTAGCTATGGTAAATAATACTGTGATAAACATAATTTTGCTGGTAGCTTTAGTGTGGCCTTGCTTGTGGCCACCTGGTTAAATGCCCAGCAGTGGGATTACTAAGTAATAGGGGAGCATTATTGTGTACATCAAGGATAATCTTAGTAAATGAGCAGAATAGCCCTATAGCTCTGTACATATGATTGTATAAGGTGATTCTAAGTGAAATGAACTCCAAGACATGTTCTTTGATGTTTTTGTTCTTAATGTATTGCGTGATTTCTTATCCTTTTGTGTTTTCCCCACCTATGGTGTATCCCCTGTAGTCACTGTATTTGATTTTGATACCCTGGTTATTGTAAATATGTTAATCTGAACTAGGGAAGGGAAAGGGAAAAAAATGATGAGGCAAAGGACAAAGGGGGAACCTATGCAACAGTGATACACAGAAGACAATATGTTGGAAATAATCTGGAGGGGCTGTTGGGAGGGAAGAGGGAGAAAAATGGGGGAAGGGATAACAAATTAGAAAAGAAATAAATTCATTACCTTACTTATGTAACTATAACCCCTCTGTACATTACCTTGACAGTAAAATTTAAATAAAAAGTAAAATAAAGAAGGGATTGTAAGGGGAAACAAAGGAGGAGGCAACAATGCTTAATAAGAAATGTATTCATTATTTTGCCCATGTAATTGTATCCCCTCTGTATGGTATTTTCACAATAAAAATACAATAAAGTACATGAGAGCAGCAATACAGGATATGGGACTGGGGAAAATACTATACAAAGAGTAGAACAGCTGTGGAGAACAATAATTTTACTTTAGCATAGGAAGTAATTAACTAGCATACAGATTTTCAGCCTCATGTCAGTCACTAAAAAGGGAAAACAACATACAAACCAGTAGAGATAAAATAGAAAACTAAACAATAAGGATGAAGAGACAGCTTTTACCAAAAATTACAAATGAGACAATTAGGAAACAAATAAAAAGCTGGTAAGTTTAAAAAATATTACCCATAATTCTATTAATTGTTGTTTACATCACAATTTGTTAGAACTATAATTCAAATCACAGTTTAGTACTATATCATTTTAATAATAGGTTACTTATTATTGATTTCTTAATGTTGAATGTTTAATATGTAATTTTACTTTTAGCAGCTATAGAAAAGAAGAAAGTGAATCTAATTTTACTAATATATATCATGAATTGTAAAATTGAGAAGCAGAATTTAAACAAATAATATATTATTACTGTTTTAATTCTGTGAATTAATGTAATAATTCAAAGTGTATTCTACAATTAGCAATCATCTTAACTCATTGACTCTAGGCCAGGGGATCACAGGGGCCCAGAAAAGCTACTACCTTGAATAGTAATCCTAGACCTTTAAAACAAAACAAAACAAAGCCAGAAACAAAACAAACAAAAAACACTGCAGTAAGCACAGCCAGTCAGGGTTGCTATCACAGCCTACATGAAGTCAGGACAGAAACAGAAATTGAGAGTCATTTAGCTGATAACTAATATATTTTTTTATGAGACAGACTCAAATGAGACTCCTGAGAGAGAGTCAGAAAGACTGATGAAAGGGACTAAAATTGATCACACAAAGATTGGAAAGTAGAATTCCTTGTAGAACAAATAAATCATAGAAAGCCTGTGCATGTAAGAACAAGACAGCAGACCAAATTCCAGAAATGCACATTATCTTAGAGGTCAGCTTAATGAATTATCAATAGAAATCTTTGACATCTTAAATATTTGAACACATGTGGGAGAAGGACAATTGCTGAAGAGAAAGAAAATGTCATCACCCTGTTAGGATGTCCAATATCACATTAGGAATTGATAAAGCACAGATTTGTAATAAAAAGAATACAATTATTCCAAGTGAGTGGTTCATTTGTTTTGATGTAACAGTTCTTGATTTAGGTGCTAGCAATTAACATACAATTGATCCAGTCCCACAGCTGAGTTGATATTGACTGCAGTATTCCTACATAAAGAGAAAGAGAAAATTTACAAATGTCTGGTGAAATGAGTTGAGGATGAAGTGTTCTAATAGTGATAACTGAGGTTTAGACACAGGTAAAGAGGTGGACTTTCTTTTCTAAAATCCCTCCATTTTTAGTCTGGTGCCAGTGGCTCACAACTGTAATCCTAGCTACTCAGGAAGCTGAGATCTAAGGACAGCAGTTCCAAGCCCCCTGGACAGGAAAGTCCCAGAGACTCTTATCTCCATTTAACCACAGGAAAACCAGAAGTTGCACTGTGGCTCAAGAGGTAGAGAAATCACCTTGAGTTGAAGAGCTCAGGGACAGTGCCCAAGCCCAGACTCCAAGCCCCTCGACCAACAACAAAAGAAATCTCCCTTTTCTTGGACTGCCTACATCTTTTCCTAACATTCAACAAAGAAGCCATTTTATCACCCACAACATTTAAGTCCTATCCTAGCTACTGCAAATAGAATGATTTGGTTTCTTATGTCAAAAGTTCATATTTTTAAAAACAAATACCAGAAGTGGTAACTTTTATTCCAGTCCTTGAACACTGGGCCTGGGCCCTGAACATGGTTATGCTGATAGCTTTCATGTGAGCTTGCTTGTTATTTATTGAATGACTGCTGATGAGGGGAATTACTGGGTCTTAAGGAAGATCTATATTTAGTCTTTTCAGTAAACTCCGTACTGCATTCCACGGTGGATGAACAAGTTTAATTTCCCACCAACAGTGTAATAGAGTTCCCAATTGGCTACATCCATGTCAGCATTTGCTATTGTTAGTTTTCTTGATAATGGCCATTCTAACTGGGACGAGGTAGAATCAGTCTTGTTTACTTGTAGATTTGTGGGCACCTTCTAGCTAACATAAATGAATGAATCCATGAAACTTATATTGCTCTGAGTCTGCATTCTGTTCTCTTTGCTCTTAGTATAATTTTACCAAGCCTTTCATTTTCCTTAAGACTGGTGAAAAGTCATTTCTGATGGGTGAGTAGAATTCCACTGTGTGTGTGTGTGGTGTGTGTGTGTGTGTGTGTGTGTGTGTGTGTGTGTGTGTGTGTGTGTGTGTGTATGTATGTGTGTGTGTGTGTGTGTGTGTTAGATCATGATAGGCCCATGAATTCATTTCTAAGCCTTCTGTTTCATCTATAATTTAGTAATTCCATATGAATTCATTTCTAAGCCTTCTGTTTCATCTATAATTTAGTAATTCCATATTAAATTTGGATTGCTTTCTCTACTTTATTGAACAATATAGTTGGGATTTTGATGACTATTGCATTGTCAATTTTTGGGGGGCCGCATTGCAGTTTCATCATGTAAATTCTTCCAACCAGGAGCATTGAAAGATATTCCATTTCCTTGAGTCTCCTTAATTTCCCTTTTTAGATTTTTAAAGTTTTTACAATAGAGGTCCTTCACATTTTACTTTAATTAATTCCTAGTTTTGTTGTTGTTGTTTAGTTTAGTTTAGATTTGATTTGGTTTTAAGGCTAATATATATGAGGTTGTTTTTTGGATTTCAGCATGGATCTTCCCATTGATGGTAACACAGAAAAACTACTGATTCTTGTGGTTTTTATACCCTGCTACATTGCTGAAGGTTAGCATCACCTTTAGTAACTTGAAGGAGGAAGCTATAGGGTCCTTTAAATACAGGATCATTTCATCTGTAAAAAGGGATAGTTTTACATCTTCCCTATTTGGATCCCCTTTATGTTTTTCTCTTGCTTATTGCTCTTGCTAGAAAGTCCACTGCCTTATTGAAGAGTAGTAGAGAGAATGGACATCCTTGTCTCATTCCTGATTTTAATGTCTTCATGCTTCCACTGTTAGATAAATGCTAATTATCTGTCATATATATACTCTGTAATATATTGAGGAATGTTCCATGCATTCCTAGCTTCTCAGATAATCATAAAGGGGTATTGGAGCTTGTTAAAAGCTATTACTTCATCCCTATAGACGATCATGTGTTTCTTGTCCCTGCTTCTGCTGATGGTTTGTATTATGATTATTGACAAGAATATTGAATCCAATTGTATCCTAGGATGAATCCTATTTGATCATACAATATTATTTTTTTGTTAGTTGCTGAAATTAGTTGGTGAGAATTTTATTAAGAAGTTCTGCATCATCGCTTATCAAAGAGTTGGGTTCATAGTTCTCTTTCTTTGGTGAGTCCCTATGTGATTTGGAGAAGAGTCTAATTCTAGCTTCATAGAATGTGATTGATAATTCCATTTCCCTTTCTATTCCATTGAAGAGTTATAACTGTGTATTGTAAGTTCTTTGCAGGCCTTAATTTCATCGTAAATTCATTGAGTCATAGATTTTTCTGGAATGGGAAGTGGTTTATTGACATTTCATTTTCATTTCTTCTTATGTGTTACTTCTTGCTTCAGATCCAGTATAGGAAAACATGAATTTCCCCAGGATTCTTCAGGTGATTGGCATAAGATTTTCAAAGTACTCTCTTATAACATTCTTAATTTTGCTTATATCTGTTGTGTTGTCTCATTTTTGTCTCTAATTTTCTGTATTTGGATGAGTTCTTGTATTGTTTTGTTTTTTATTATGAAGGTGATATACAGTTACATAAGTTACAGTTACATAAGTAATGAGTACATTTTTTTTTTTTTTTTGGTCTGGTCGTGAGGCCTGAACTCGGCCTGGGCGTTGTCCCTCAGCTCTTCAGCTCAAGGCTAGCTCTCTACCACTTGAGCCACAGCGCCACTTCCGGCTTTTTTCTTTTTGCTTATGTGGTGTTGAGGAATCGAACCCAGGGCCTCATGTATGTAAGGCAAGCACTCTACCATTGAGCCACCTTCCCAGCCCAAATGAGTACATTTTTAACAGTGTTACCCCTTCCTCATTTTTTTCTGCTTCCCCCAACCCTGACATCCCACTCCCACAAAGTTGTAACATTTATTTCTAACATAGTGTCTAGTGAATATCACTGTTGCTTTGGTTAATCTTTGTCCCACCATTTCTGTGATTTTCCTTCCTTTCCCTAAATCAGATTAACATGTATAAGACAAAGGGTACAGAAATAAAAAACAGTGAGTACAGGAAATAAACCAAAGGGGAAAAACTAAATAGAAATAACTAAAAACAATTCACTATACAATCATCTTGTATCCATTTCTTGGAGCTCATTTCGATATGCATCATTTTATATGGTGATATGCATATTGCTATTGAGCTACTGTGAATATCCTAGACATATTCTAGTTTTTCCAAATGAGTGAAAACATGTAGCCTCTGATTCTTTGGGTCTGGCTTGTTTGAATTATTATGTTTCCAAATGATTCCATTTCCTTACAAATGGGACAATGTCAATCATTCTGATGGAAGCATAGAATTTTGTTGTGAATATATACGACATTTTCTTGATCCATCATTGCTGGGTCATAGGGGAGCTCTAGTGAGGAACCTCTATACTTCTTTACAGAGTATTTGAACAAGTTTACATTTCCACCAGTAGTGTAGTAATGTTCCTTTTTGGCCACATCCCCACCAGCCCAGCATCTGTTATTATTAGTTTTCTTCATTCAAACTGGGGTTAGGTGGAATCTCAATTTGGCTTTGATTTGCATTTCTTTTATGGCCAGAAATGTTGCTTATTTCTTCATGTGTCTACTGGCCATTCATATTTCTTCTTCAGAGAGGTCTCTCCTTAAATCTTAAGCTCAATTATATTATGAGGGTTGTTGTTTCTATGAGGATTTGTTTTTTCGGGGGAGTTAATTTTGGGGCTCTAAGAATATTTGAGATATGAGGCCATTGTATGTTCCAGAGCTAATAAAGACCTTCTCCCACTCTGTTAGTTTTCTACTTGTCTTTCTATCTATATAAGTTCTCTTTTTAGTCAGATTTGGTAAGGGTCTGTCAAGTCTGTTAATTTATTGAAAGAACAAGCTCTGTTTTCTTGGTCTTTCTGTTTTATTTTGTCTTTATTTAGTTATTTCTGATTTAATTTTTTTTATGTTTCAGCCTACTTATGTTTGGACTTGTTCCTCTCTTCAAGGAGCTTTAGGTACATGATAAAAATACTGATTTGAAATTTCCCCAATTGCTTGATGTAGGCATTCAAAGCTATAACTTTTCCTGTAAGTACTGCATTTAATGTGTCCCAGAGGAGCTGGTATTTTGTGTCTTCATTTTTGTTAAATACCAGAAACTTTCAGATTTCCATTCTAATCTCTTCAGTGCTCCACTGGTCATTCAGCAATGTGTTGTTCAGTCTTCATAGGTTTGAAAATTATTTTTGCTTTAGTTCTTTAATTGTAAGTTTATTCTGCTGTGGTCTGACAAGCTATGGGAATTCAATTAATTTTTCTTTCGATTTGGACAGAATTTCTGTGTGACATAGGATGGGTTCTATTTTGGAGAATCTTCCATGACCTGCTGCAAAGAATGTATATACTGACACTGAATATATATTCTGTAGATGTCTGTTAGGGCAAGGTGGTCAATGCAGTTATTTAGGTCTTCAGTTTCTTGGTTGAGATTTTCCTGGATAACCAATCCATGCGTGACAATTATGGGTTGAGATGTATTTTTAGGTTATGTAGTATTTGGTTGATGATGTGGGGTGGTCCAAGATTCACGGCATTGATATTTACACTTGTTGTATCCTCCTAATGGAGAGCTGCCTTTATCAACATATAATGTCCCTTCCTACTACTTTTAATTTGAATTCTACATTATTTTATGTTAGTAATTCTATTGTGGCCTGTTTATGGTATCCATTTGCTTGAAAAATTTCCTTTGTTTGTGTTTTTGTTTTTGTCAATGTGTTTGTTTTTGTCAATGAAATGTATCTCTAGTGGACACTGGATGGATGTGTCTTGTTTTTTCATAATACTATCTAACCTGTGTTTTCTAATTGGAAATTTAAGTCCATTGATATTGAGAGTTACAGCTGGGAAATATTTAATAATTCCTGCTGTTATACACCTGCTGTTAGGAGCTGTGCCTCATCTATTCTTAATATATTTACTTTGTTCTCTGGTAGGGAGCATTTTATATAACCAGTTCCTGTTCTTCTTGACCTTCTCTATGTAGGATATATTTGATTAATTTCTACCTTGTTGATTTGGTGGATATAAATTTTTCAAGTTCTCTTTGTCATGAAATATTTTTATATATCCTTTAAATATAAAGGAGAGTTTGGCTTGGGAGAGTATTCACAGTTGGTAATTGTTTGTCTTTAATGTTTGCCATATATCATGCCAGGCTCTCCTTTTTACCTCATCAGCTAAGAAATCATTATTTATTCTGACTGTATATCCTTTATAAATAATCAGTCTTTTCTCCTGACAGCTTAAGAATCCTTTCCTTGATCTCTAATGATCCTCTAATGGATTATGATGTGGTGGTGGGTTGTTCTGTTCTGTTATTCTCCGTTTGGTGTTCTAAAGGCTTCTCTTCTCTGAATAAGCCTATCTGTTTGGATGTTTGGCATGTTCTCTGCTAGAATTCTGTAATATGTTTCCCATCCATTTTGTTTCCTGCTCTTCTCCTTCTTGATACCTATCTCCCCCAACTTTGATCTTCTAACTGAATCTTGAACTTCCAGCAAGATCGTTTCTTATTTCTTGGATTTGTTCTAAATGATAGCTCCTCTTTTCTATTAGACCTAGTCTGTCTTTGATGCCTAACATTACCTTCTATGTCATCTATTCGCTGTGGAGACTTTCTACTTTGGTTTTGATTTCTCTATCTTCTAATTGGTCATTTTTTTTAGGGCTTCTATCTTTACTAAAGCTTTATTTTAGGTCTTGTGTGGACTTTCTTTACATCTTTTCTTTGGGTAGGGGAGTTGGAGGGGCTGTTTTTTTAGCTGTGTCTTCTCATACCTTTTAACTATTTAACTACTTAACTATTTTTTCCTTGGACTCCTTTGCCTTCTCAGACTTTATTTATCTTTCTGTTTGTAGTCTTCATGAATTATTTTGCTAATCTTTGATTGGTGTCTTCTTTTTTGACAAATTTCCTTGTAAGGATTTTGTATCTTTTCGTTAATCACATTTTTCAGCAGTATTTGTAACGTATTTTGAATTCTCTCTTCTAGCTCCTTAATTGTCTGTTCTAATGTCTGGTCAGTTCCTATGTGAATTATACTACCTTGGCATCAGTTTTCTTGTATTTTTCTGATTTGTTCTGTCCATTTGGTGGATTTCTTGGCTTTCATTTGGGGAATCTATGATCTTAATAGGTGACTCTCTATGTTCTTGGTTGATTTTTCAGGTGTTGGTTTGGTCTTCTGTTGTTATTTGTTTTTCTGGAATTTGGTTTTTGTCTAGACGATTAAGTGTAGGATTAGAGATCATTTGCGGTGAGATGTTGTCATGTTAGTACTTGTGGTTACAATGACAATTCGAACTGTCCAGTGGTAAGATGAATAGTGTCTGTGTTTGGATGTGGCTTCCTCTGTTCCTGCTTTTTTCCCATGTGGTCCTTTTATTTCCATAGTGCAGCTGTGCTTTTGAATATGTTGGCCAACACAGTCACAGCAGTCACCTGCCTGGCTGGGTAACTTTTCATAGATTTCTGTTTTCTTGTAAAGACAGTATAAAATCTTCTTTGAATTATATATTTATATATAATTATACCTGACTTGGTTTGACCTGCTAATAGTGGAATACCTTCTATGACTCTAAATCTCTGTTTCATTAGCTAGAGCTAAGGTAATTTTCTGTTCTTATTCTGCCATTGTTTTTCTACTTCCTCAGGTTTATTTTTGATATTGTGGATTTTTTCACATAATTTAGCATTTGTGATGGTTGTATCTGGTTATTTTTGTTTTTCTGTTTGTGTTACTTTGAAATAGTGATTTCAGGCTTCTATGAAGAGACAGTAATAATATGAAATATATGTTATTACATTGAAAGAAAGAGAGCAGACATTATAACCTTTTGCTACAAGTAAATTAATATTAAGCAAAACTAATGAAAATACTTATTTACTCTTTAGAGAATGAGCATAGTACTCTTGGATATCTTGGAGGAAACATATTAGACTCATTACATTTACATTGCAATTACAGGCTAACCATTCTTTTTCAGAAGACAAAAGCTTCAGTGCTTTCATATTAGTATTATAAAATCATAATACCTGCATGTTGATTTGTTTTCATCTGCAATTTTCAATTCCATTCTTCATCCATTAGGTAACTAGAGCTTTGAAAGATCAATTCCTTAAAATACCTATATTTCTTATATTGTGATGTAAATCTCAGTAATATAAGTATGAATTTATCTCTCAGTCTCATCTTGAGCTACATTCATATGAAATTTATGCAGTCTCAAGCAAGAATCCTATTTAACTCTTTTCTATGTTTTAATCAATATATCCATTCTCTTTAGAAATATGTTCTCATCTTTTTCTAGAAATATTTTTCTCATATTTCTCATGTTTCTCATCATATTGCTCCAGTGAACATCGTGTATTTTCAGGACTTTAATTGAAATAAATATAAAGTTTTGAACATGAATACACTTTCTCCCATTATCACTTTAAAGTAAAACTTTGGGGACTATTGTATATATAAAAATAAAAAAGTTCAATGCAAATGCTTATACATGAATGGTCTAATGATTAAGTCAATTAGACCCAAGAACTACCATACCACATCAAGTCTCAATTTGCTTAAAGGCACCAAAATATTAGTGTTCATGAATATCACTCATTGTTAGAAAACGACTAATCAAAACCAAGTTTATTTTTGAAATTTAAAAAATGAAAATTACACCCAGATTTTCTGTCAATATCCTGTTTCCAGGGATACATTTTTTTCAGCAAACAGAGAAACAAAAAATAAGGATTTGTTACATAGAATGGAAGATATAAAATTAGACTGTCTTTCCTTAAGGTGATAAGTACATGCAAATCGTGATTTATTCAATGATATGATAAACATTCATAAGAAGATATGTGATCAGAATTGATAGGTAAGCAAAATAATTGGAAAACTGTATATGTAAATTTTGCTTTCAATATAGGATTACAGGTTTTCAATTCATGAGCCTATTGAACAAGATTTTGTATCTGTAATACAGATCCTGTATTCTACATTTTAGACATACTCCGATTCTCTTACCTCAGTTTCTGATCATTATTCTTCTACTTTCATGATGTTAATTGCTACTAAAGTAACAAGGTGGGAGTTTTATTTTCATTTCTAGATCAAATAAATTTTAGTATTTTGGAATAGTAGTATAAATTCATGTAGTTTGCTTTGAATGTCAAGTTTGAGTATACTGCATTCAGGGTATTGTGAATTGGCCTGAAGCAGCCAGGAACATATTTTGAATACAGAGACACACAGTATACTAAGATCTAGGGACTTGATCTCAGAGAAAGATAAAGGTCCAGGCAAGATCTTGAAGCCGAGATAAAACAATGGAGCAAACATCAATCAACTATTATCACAAATGGAACTGATCTTTGATGTGTCTGCTGGCAGCTCTTTGTGTGTGTGTGTGTGTGTGTGTGTGTGGAGAGAGAGAGAATTTTAGTGTATCTTCCATATTTACAGTCTATAGAGCATTACTTGTTATGAAGAAGGTGCTCATATCAGAGCTCTGATACCACTGTCATCACTTTTAACTGCTAAAAGCACTTGCTTAATCTCTAATTAAAAAGAGAAAAATAAACTAACATCTTACATGTTTGTTTTGACAAATAATTGGTATATTAAAGGCCAAAAGGAGGAATTGGAGATTAATATAATCTTCTTCCTCTCTTCTGATTATTACACAGCAATAGCTGTGATTTTCAGAAGTCTCTTGTAATGTGCTCACGGCTGAATTACTAATATGCTTAATAGTATGAAACATACGACACAGAAGTAGATCAGCCTGCAAGCACAAAGAACTAGTTATAAGATCAAACTTTTGAGCAGAGTTGCCACATCATTTAGGAATGCAATTCCTTCATATAAACTTCAAATTTTGTGGCTTTCCTTGTGTGATTAAATGGTAAGAAAGTAGAAGCAAGAATTCCTGTTCAGCCAAGTAGAAAGTGCTCATTATCCCATCCTCATGTTGCAAATTTCCATTCCATAAAGACTCTTCATTAGAGTACTTTCATTTAATACACTTCAGCTCATCATCCTTCCCTGTTGGAGACAGGAAAAAGATAATTTTGTTTGAATATTATCTTATATAAATTAGTGTGTATAGGCTTGATTTGTATTATTACAGATGTTTGTAATAAAAGTATGTAGGGATCATGTCACAACTAAAAAATAAAAATAAAATCACATAACAACTAGAAGTCACAGCATTTTGTGCATAAATACATACATTAGATTAGTTGCAGAATTTCTATTTTGAGAAAAACTTTATATTAAAGTATAATGTACTTTACTAAGGATTGAAACATTTTATTGAAAAAAAATATATATTTTGGGGGGTGGGTCTGGTCGTAGGGCCTAAACTCTGGGCCTGGGCGCTGTCCTTCAGCTCTTCAGCTCAAGGCTATTACTCTACCACTTGAGCCACAGTGCCACTTCCAGCTTTTTTTTCCTGCTTATGTGGTGCTGAGGAATCGATCCCCAGGCCTCATGCATGCAAGGCAAGCACTCTACCACATAGTCACCTTCCCAGCCCCTGAAAAATATATTTCTTAGAGACATTTTTGCTTCATAATTTTAAGAAGAAAAATGATCCCAAAGTAATTTTTTTATTGTTTTCCAGTTTCCATGTGATTAACTTTCAAATTAGAAATCCAGATATATGATTTAATTTAACCAAAAATATTTATTGAGTGTAAAGTCCTTCTACTCTCTACATTCTTCACACTAAGACCACCAAATATGAGTCTGAAATGATTAGTGTCTTTTTAACCTATGTTAATATTATTTACAATGTGAGTGAAATGTTTAAAAAGTAGTATTTATTTTAGCTTAATTGCTCTGAAGAGACAATAAATGATATAATCAAAAGCTAAAAATGATTAGATTTAAAATTTACAATTCAGGAAATGGTTTTGACCACTCTGGTTACTGGAACCTTCACTACAACCTCATAAGACAATTTATATTGATGAAGCAAAAATCCGAGGTTAGACATTTATAAATAAAAAATCATCTCATTCTGAATATGTAGAGCTACATTTCAAACAGAAAATTTAGCTTTTAAATACCTGAATATGCTAGTACATTTAATTGCAGGGTAAGTACTTGTTCTGAAAGGAGATAAAATTGCATATATTTTGAAATGTAAACCTAAGTATTCATTTGAATAAAAGATAATGTTTAAAATATCACTCATTCAAGAAAGAAGATGTACAGTTAGTTGTTTTTCATGCCAATTGTGTTCTCTAAACTTACTACAAATACTAGATTAGTAAACCTAATCCATTGCTTTCTGGGAAATAGAAATTCAGTTTCCTAAAACTCATGACTATAACTTTTTCTCAAACAATTGCTAAATAATTGTTTTATATTTTTTGTCATGGAATCTTATTTGACTTTTTTATTCATTAAGTTAAATAATTGGCCAATAACAATATAAATTATGCATGAACAAAGTTTATCTAACACAAGTATTTCTTTCACAAGACATATCATGGCTCTCTTAAAGAACACTAGAATGCAGTGTGTTCTTTATTAATATTTAGTTATTTTCTTAATGGTTATTAATTGTCAGAAGTGGCAATTCTATAATATATTTAAAGCATTTGATTATACTCCCTCTATTTCTTTTTCATTACTCCTTTCTCCAAAGATCTTCTGTTTTTCACATAAAATTACATCTTTGTATATGTGCATATAAACTAATTTGGAAGATTTAAGCTAAACTGCAACTTAATTCAAGATGTACAGTGGATTAATAAGATGAATAAAAACTTGAATATTTTTTGTTAACTTCTGAATTGAGTTATCATTATTATTATGGCTAGGGTTGGGACCCCAGGCAGAATTAGAATTAGAATTAGAGAAATAGAAATTTTAGCTTCAACACAGGGTGACCCATTGCAACAATGATACTCAAAAGACACTATGTTGTAAATGAAGTTTACACCATGGGGAGGGAGGAGTAAGGGAAGTGGGGAGGGATGGGATAGTGGGAGAACAAGACAGAAGGGGGTAACAATGCTCAACAAGAAATGTACTCTTTATATTACAGATATAGTTATTCACTCTTTAAAGCATCCTTACAACAAAATAATATTTTCAAAAAATAATGAAAAATAAAACCTGTTAGGAAATATGAAAACACTTAGAAATTTAGGTTCAAAATGCAAGTAATAATTAGACATACACGCTGAGCAAGAGTTAGGATAAATGTGAAAAAAGAGGCTTGCTATTAACATGATGATTCAGTTATATGTAGGCTTAGGCTTAGGCAAGGTGTTCCAGTTAGAGCTGGGGTTAGGATGAGAAAAAGATGTAAGATATTGTGTAAAACTGCCACATATTTTAAGAAGAATGAATGGTATCAAAGTTAGAATGAATGTAAACCAGTGTTTATGTTACTTTAAACATTCAGATAAAGTGTGAGATACTTTTTTGTTCTAATTAGGGTTAGGGAAGGATAAGCTTTAAGGTAACTTTTAGTTTTCCACTAAGAAGTAGAAGCAAAAAAATGTGTGATTGAATAGAATCTAGACAATTTTCCTTACATTAACCATTTGGTGTTAAATCAGACTGTGATTAGGATTAGGTTTCTGGTTAACCGGGGTAGAGGATAGAGTACAGAAATGGGTTAAATTAGTGGCTTGTGCCTATTTTCCTAGCTATTCAGGAAGCTGATTTCTGAGGATCCCAGTTCAAAGCTAACCCGGGCAGGAAAGTCTGTGAGACTTTTATCTCCAATTAACCACCAGAAAACCCAAAAGTGGTGCTGTGGCTCAAGTGGTAAAGCACCCACCTTGAGCTAAAGAACTCAGGGATCATGCCCAGGCCCAGAGTTTTCAAGTCCCACGACTGACAAAAAGAAAAAAAAAGAAATGTGTTAAATGATAAGTAAAGCTGAACTTATTTTAGGTTCTAGGAATTCAGGAAATGCTGGGATAATGGAAGTACAATGTATTTCATAATATCAGAATTTGTGATCAATGAGTATAATGATTCCTCTTATGGAACAAGATACATTCAGAATTAAGAGTGAGAAAATCTGTAGGGTTTACAGAAAACCTGCAATTTATTTCAAGAATTACAAGTGGAATTTCAGTTAGGATTGCAGAAAATGAGCATTTTTCATAAATTTTAGAATTGGGATACTGTTAGTGTCAAGGTTATGGTTAGGATGCCAGCCATGGTTAGGGTTAGAGTGAAGGAGAAAAAAATGAGGCTCAAATTGAAGGTAAATTTAGACTAAGCCTAGTAAGAATTAGAATGAATGTGAACTAGAGTATTGCTATTAATATTAGAATCTACTTAGAGTTAGGCTTATGGTTATTGTCAATGTTCCAGTTAAGATTAATTTAGGATTAGAAAATGACTAAGATATTCAAAAATAAATAAAACTTAATTTTGGAAGTCTTATTTGAATCAAGTTAGGATGAGTGAAAACTAGTGTACTTGTGTTAGTATTAGTATTGTCATATAATTAGGATTAAGATTAAGGTCAGTATTTTGTTCTGATTATGATTACTGTTATGAATAAGAAAGTTTTTAGTATAAACTTGAGTTTTTAGTTACAAGTAGAAGCAAAAATGTGAGATTGAATAGTAACTAGAGCATTATCATTATATTTATTTCTCAGTGATCATTCTCATAATGATTAATGAGAGTTTTCCAGACAGATTTAGGCTGAGAGTTAGCATTAAGTAATGGAGTAGAAGGTAAGTAAATCTGAAACTGTTTTAGGGTACAGGGTTTCTGGAAAATGTAGGATGAATGGAAACTACAGTATTTTTTCCTGATAAAGAGAATTTGAGGACAAGAAATATAATGGTTCATGTTAGGGAACAAGATAACTTCAGAAATAGAGTCAGAAAATTTGTGGGAATGAGGGCAAACTGAAACTAATTTCAGAGTGCAAACTGGAGTGTTCATTAGAATGATTTAAAACTAGAGTCTTTTTCTTAAACATTAGAATTGGACTATCAGGGTGAAAGGTTTCAGTTCCAGTTGGGGTTAGTGTAAGCATTAGGGAAATGGAAAGTTAAGGGTCCAACTGAAAGTAAATCTTCGAATAACAAGTCGAGTTAGAATTAGGATGAATGTGAAATAAGAAACTACTAACAATATTAAGATTAGGTTATGATTGGTGTGAGGGTTAACCTCAATATTTCAGTTAGGGCTTGGGGTACAATAATGGCAAGATAATGAGTAAAACTACAAACTATTTTGAGAAAGATGAGTTGAATCAAAGGATGAATAAAAACTAATGTATTTGTGTGGCTTTTAGAATCCAAAGCCCATTAGTTCCAGGGTTAGGGTTATTTTTCTAATTCAGGTTAGGCTTAGGATTAGGGAAGGTTAAGCTTTAAGGTAAAACTGAATTTTCTGCTAACACTTTCAAGTAAAATAAGTTTGAAACTTACCAAAAACTACAGAGTTTCTCTAAGTTTCCTATGCAGGGTTCAATGGGGTTAAATTTAGAGTTAGGTTTCTAGTAAGGTTTAGCTATATAGTAAGGGTTAGGAACTAGAGTAGATTTTAAGTAAACCTGCAAATTCTTTTTGGAGATACAGGAGTTCTGTAAAAGTTAAAATCATTGGAAACTATGGTATTTTTCATGATATGAGGATTTGAGGTTAATGATGCATAATAGAGAACAATATAGATTTCAGATTCCAAGTCAGGGAATCTGTAGGAGTTGGAGCAAACTGCAAATCATTTCAAAGACAATGAGTATCTGTAAGGATGTTTCTAAACTTCAGTATTTTCCATTAATTTTAGGATTGGGTTATTATTATGATCAAGGTTACTCTTAGGGTTGTGACCAGGAATAGAGTTAGGCTTAGGGAAATTAAAGGTTGAGAACTTGAGTTAATTACTTCCCTTGTGTATGTATTGCACTGTTCTAAGGCTTGAACTCAAGGCTTGGGTTCTGTTCCTGAGCCTTTTGCTGTAGGCTACGAGCCACGAATCCAATTCCAGCTTTCTTTGGCAGTAAATTGGAGATGAGAATCTCACAGACTTTCTTATCTGAGCTGACATTGAACTGAGATCCCCAGATCCCTGCCTTCTGATTAAAGTTAGGATTAAAGGCATGAGCTACCAGTGCCCAGGAAAGTGATTGACTTTTATTGACTGTTTTTACTTATGTTCGAGATCAAGAGTTGAATTCACTCACTCTTCAAGGAAATAGAAGAGGCAATCCAAAAATTCATATGGAACAATAAAAGACCCCGAATAGCAAAAACGATCCTCAACAGAAAGAACACTGCTGGAGGAATATCAATACCAAATTTCAAACTCTACTATAAAGCCATAGTAATCAAAACAGCTTGGTAATGGCACAAGAACATACCTCAGGACCAATGCAATAGAATTGAAAACCCAGAAATGAACCTACAGACCTATAGCCATCTAATCTTCGATAAGGGAGCTAAAAAAATAGAATGGAAGAAAGACAGCCTCTTCAGTAAATGGTGCTGGCAAAATTGCTTAACTACTTGTAGAAAACTAAAGCTAGATCCTTATATATCACCCTGCACCAGAATCAACTCCAAATGATTAAAGACCTCGGAATCAAAGCTGACACTCTGAAAACATTACAGGATGGAATAGGAGAAACCCTAGATCTCCTTGGCACAGGCTGAAATTGTCTTAATAGAAACCTGGAAACACAACAAATCAAAGAAAGGTTGGACAAATGGGATTGCATGAAGTTGCAGAGCTTCTGCATGGCAAAGGACATAGCTAGCAAGATCAATATAAAGCCTACGGATTGGGAGAAGATCTGCACTAACCATACAACGGACAAGGGTCTCATATCTAAAATATACTTGGAACTCACAAAATTAAATCCCCCAATAACAAATCCTCAAAGAAACAACTGCCCAATAAATAAGTGGGCTAAAGACTTAAAGAGAAACTTCTCTGAAGAGGGAAGAAGGATGGCCAGTAGACAAATGAAGAAATGCTCAACCTCCCTAGCCATAAAAGAAATGCAAATCAAAACAACATTAAGATACCACCTCACCCCAGTTAGAATGACTAGAATCAAGAACTCTAATAACAACAGATGCTGGAGGGGATGTGGACAGAAGGGAACCTTACTGCATTGTTGGTGGGAGTGTAAACTTGTTCAACCACTTTGGAAAGTAGTATGGAGGTTCCTCAAAAGACTTTACATAGAGCTCCCGTATGACCAAACAATCCCACTTTTGGGCATTTACCCAAATGTTTACAAATAAGACCACACTAACGCTACCAGCACAACTATGTTTATTGCAGCACTATTTACTAGAGCTAAGATATGGAACCAACCCAGATGCCCGTCAGTAGATGAATGGATCAAAAATAAATGTGGTATATATACACAATGGAATTCTATGCCTCCATCAGAAAGAATGACATTACCCATTTGTTAGGAAATGGAAAGTCTTGGAAAAAATTATATTAAGTGAAGTAAGCCAGGTCCAAAGAAACATAGGTCCCATGGGTTTCCTTATTTACAATATCTACTATATGTCTGAGTCAAGCAGAAAAGGTCAGATAAGGTGATGTTAGGGAAATGTACCCTAAGATATGTATTCAAATGTTTTTTTTCTTTCCTGCGATTGTTTCTAACACATTTATAAGGTATTTCTTTGTTGCTTTGTATGTCTCCCCCCACAGTATAACCCCTGCTTTCACTGTATTTGATGTCGGTATAATTTGTGGAGGGGAAGGGGAAAAACAAATCGTTTAAATAGGAATACAGGTGGACCCATTGCAACCATGAGATGTACAAGTCGTTATGTCGAAAACGAACTTTACAATTTTCATGGGGCGGAGTGGGGAGGATTGGGGGGTAAGGGGAGGATGGGAAGGAAAGGGAATGGGAAACAAAGGAGGAGGCTACAATGGATGATAAGAAATGTAATCATTATCTTGCCCTCTGTACAGTATTTTCACTATAAAAAATAAAGACTTGAATTCAATATCTGACAGCTTTGCTCATTAGGTAGCACTCTGCCACTTGAGCCATATCTCCAAAACTGATTATTTTAAATAGGTGGAAATCATTAAATTTTCTTCAGATGATATGCTTCATTAGTGTTGTTCTAAAACTCATCCTAATGAAAAAAGATTTATAGACCCTAGAGATGATCTGAACAGATTCTCATGCTTTGCTCCTAATGGCATAACATTTTAGGGACATGATTTTTAATTATTATTTTAAGTAACAAAGGAGTTATCATTAAACAAAGCAGTTTATGCATACAATATACCTTGATCAATGACAACCCTTTCAACATTCTCATCCATCACTCCTCTATGAACCTCTTCCTTAACTCTTCTTAATTTTGTAGGATATTTACTGGATTCCTCTCTGCACTTCACCCCTTTTCTCCTTTTCATTCTTCTCATTTTCCCCCTTCACCCCTCTTTTGACTACCCATTTCCATATTATCCAGCAACTCTACTCCTAGGCATTTACCTGAATGTTTACAAACTAGGATGTAGTATAAGTTTCAGCACAACCATGCTTACTGAATCACCCCACCTACCCCTCAAGAGAGATATGAATTAAGAAAATGTAATACACACACACACACACACACACACACACACACACACACACTGGAAATTCTACTTACCCATCAGAAAGAATATTGTACAATTTGTATCTCATTTCTCATTTCTTCTGCCTGGTATCACATTGTTGCCGTACTGTCCCTGTACTGCAGTAACTGACACATGCAAACTGATGTAAAATATTGTCAGGGTTATTGGCTAGGAATAAATTCCTGAATGAGTTCTTTGCTCATTCTTTTCGTCTATTCATGCCTTTGAGTAGTGACTGTACAGATTCATTTGTACCATTTGCTACACACAAAAGAGATGAACCACTTGTACATATATATACATACATGTATATACATACATACATGGATATATGCATTTTATGATTTCAAGAATTATGGAGCTAACAAAAATCATATGCATTTTCCTTCCTTTTTAATTCTTTCAAAGCCTAAATAACTTTGTCTCTTTTGAATACCTAATTTTAAAGAGAATGTCATCATCTCTGATCTGTCAGCGCCCTTGAAATTAGATGTTCCAATAAAACAAAATTACTTAGGCTTTCTGGTGGAAGAGAAGAGTATTACTAGGGTTTTATTCAGGGGTTCTCTGCTTGCTAGACAGGACTTTGGTTGTATAGCACCAAGCAGCTCAACTCCTGTTGCCATAGTTCTAGTCCCTTTTATTTGCTTGAGGTCTTGAAGTTTTTGCCCAGGTCTGATCTTAGATTGACTGAGACTTTGCTACCTATGCATCCCACAAAATTAGGTAGGATTACAGATGTGAACCAAGATGGCCAGATCATTTGTTGAGATGGCTGTCTTGGCATTTATTTCTCTGGCCTGCCCTCAGACATTTCTGCTTCCCAATCAGCTAGGATTACAGATGTGGGCTACTATACTTGGTGTACATGACACCTTCCTTTTTTTGAGAGGTTTTTATTGTAAAAATACTGTATAGAGGGGTTATAGTTACATGAGCAAGGTAATGAGTGCATTTTTTATCAAGCATTGTTACCTCCTCCTTTGTTTTTCCCCTACCCTCCCTTCCCTCCCACCTTCACAACTACACTCACCCCTCCCCCCTTCCCCACCTCCCTGCCTAAATTGTAAACTTCCTTTCTCAACATAGTGTCTTGTGCATCTCATTGTTACAATGGGTCAGCCTTTATCCCTGTTTAAACATTTTGTTTTCTCCCTTCCCCTCCCCAAGCTAGAGAAGTGTGTATACAAGATGCAGGGCACCGACATCAAATACAGTGAAAACAGGGGTTATACTCTGTGGGAGGAACACATAAAGAAACAAAAAAAATCTCAATTTAGATGATAAACCACTATCTTGAGGTTTATTTCGCTTCACATCATCTTATCTGATCATATATACATAGCTTTTGAACTTTTATACTTGTCCCAGACATATACTAGTTATTGCAAATAAGGGAAACCATAGGATCTATGTTTCTTTGGGTCTGGTTTACTTTACTTAATATAATTTTTTCCAAGACTCCACTTAGAGTTCTCCTATGACCCAACAATCCCACTTTTAGGCATTTACCAAATCATCACAAATAAGATCATACTAAGCTACTAGCACAACGATGTGTATTGCAGCATTATTTACCATAGCTAAGATATGGAACCAACTCAGAGGCCCCTCAGTAGATGAATGGATCAAGAAAATGTGGTATATATACACAATGGAATCCTATACCTCAACAGAAAGAATGCCATGACTCCATTTTTTAGGAAATGGAAATACTTGGAAAAATTATATTAAGTGAAGTAAGCCAGGCCAAAGAAACATAAGTCTCATGGTTTCCTATATTTGCAATAAGTAGTATATGTCTGAGACTGGTAGAAACGGTCAGATAAGTAGATGTTAGGCAAAATGAACCCCAAGATAAGGGTTCAAATGATTTTTCTTTCTTGTGATTATTTCTAACATATTTATAAGATGATTTTTTTGTTGCTTTGCATGTCCCTCCCCCACGGTACAACCCCTGTTTTCACTGTATTTGATGTTGGTATAATTTGTGGAAGGGAAGGGAAATAAACAAATTGTTTAAATAGGGATACAGGTGGACTCATTGCAACAATGAAATGTACAAGATGTTATGACGAAAAAGGAACTTTACAACTTTGGCTTGGGGTGCGTAGGTATGGGGAAGGGATGGGAAGGGGAAACAAAGGAGGAGGCAACAACTCTTGATAAGAAATATAATCATTACATTGTCCATGTAATTGCAAACCCTCTGTACGGTATTTTCCCAATAAAAAGAGAAAATGTCGTGTGTGTGTGTGTGTGTGTGTGTGTGTGTGTGTGTGTGTGTGTGTGTGTGTGTCACATTGTATATATTTATATATGTATATATGTATATGTATATCTATATATATATATAATATATATATGTATATATATATAACCATACCCGTAGTTTCCCTTACTTGCAGTAACGAGTATATTAGTACATGGTATCATATGACCATATAAGATGATGTTAAGTGAAATGAACCCCAAGAGAGGGACACAAATGATTCCATGATATTCTTATCTCTATATAATCCCCCAGAGAAAATTGGAAGGGGAGCTATGGTTCAATTATTGAGCACCACCTTTTAGGGAAAAAGCTTAAGTGAGAAGGTAATGTATTGAATTTAAACCACAATATCAGCACTCAAAAAAGTTGATTTCTTTTTCTTGAGGTTTTTATTAAGTTGCTCAGAAAATAATCAACATTGAATTTATGTTTAGAATTACTATCAAAATCATGTTATATTTATTGATGTTATTCTTTATTTTCCTAAATTTTACTTACACATTAGTATCCAGTAATGGAAAGAGATGATTAGTGTTTCACAAGTTTTTATGGCAGTTGAATATATGGATGAGAGATGCTTACAAGGAGTTTGGACTGAATACATATGTGCAAGCTCTTCAATAAATAAATGATAGTTGAAGAACCTGTGGCCATGTATGAAATAAAATAAAGAAATCAGCAAGGAAATATAAGGTATGATTCTGGAAAGCACACAATTTTGGAAGATAAAAAAAACAAGGAATATATGAAACTTTTGTTAAGAACTTTGTAATCCACAGACACATTTTATTTCTTATTTCTACTATAAGGCATTTCAGTTAACTTTATTTTACAAAGTTAAACATGATTGGCATTTAATACTAACTGGCTTCTGTCTCAGGTGAGCAATTATTCTAGCCAGGTGCCAGGGGTTCATGCCTATAATCCTAGATACTCCGAGGGCTAAGGTCTCTAGATCCTAGTTCAAAGCCAGGTTGGAGAGGAAAGTTGGTGAGACTTTTCTATTCAATTAAACATGAGAAAACTGGAAGTGGCATTGTGGCTCAAAGTGGCAGCACTAGCCTCAAGTAATAAATTTCAGATACAGAACCCAAGTTGTGAGTTTAAGTTCTCTGAAATTATTGTTAAAATACTTGTTCTTAGGATCTCATTAACTTGTCTAGAAGAATGTTTTAAACTTAGGGATGTTTTATTTCATATTGTCAGCATTGATTTTTAAGATGTGCAGAGAAAAATTAAAGTCAGAACTGGTTTGTATTGCGTTGTATTAGGCATTGCCTCTACACACAGAGATCAGCTGGAAAGCAGATGGCCAAATCCTGGCTGTTGGCAATGAAGATGGATATGTGTTTCTTTGAGCAAATAAACAAAATTTGTAACGACAGCCTTTATAATACCTTAATTGTAACAAAATTAATATTATTGTTATTATTATTTTTTGTCAGTTGTGGGGCTTGAATTCTGGGTCTGGGCGTTGTCCCTCAGCATTTCAGCTCAAGGCTAGCACTCTACTACTTGAGCAACAGTGCCACT
Organism: Dipodomys merriami; assembly: GCF_024711535.1. Lineage (NCBI taxonomy): Eukaryota > Metazoa > Chordata > Mammalia > Rodentia > Heteromyidae > Dipodomys > Dipodomys merriami. The sequence goes on along the minus strand of NW_027204008.1, from coordinate 2,662 downwards.
TCACATTTTGTGAAGAACCTTTAGTTGGAGATAAGGGTCTCACAGATTTTCTTGCCCAGGCTGGCTTTGAATAGAGACCCTCAGTTCTCAGCCTCCTTAGTAGCTAGGATTACAAGTTTGAGCCACTGGGGCCCGGCAGTAAAACTATTTTGAAAAGAAAAAACCCACGATTCTATACTTAAACAATTACAATCTGGCAAGTGTATTTGTAACGTTAGTTGTATCAAGTAACCATAGGCAGCAATCATTTTTAGATCTCACTATGTCCTGTCCAATGCCAGATAATATTTCATTAATTTGCTTTTTCCTAACAAAGTTCATTATGAATTCTCAACAGCACAATTTTCTAGTGAGTAAAAAGAATTATTCAGCATATTTATTTCAACAAACAGCATTTTGCACTTTAAAAAAATTTTTTTTCCAGTGCTGGGGCTTGAAATCAGGGCCTGGGCACTCTCCCTGAGTTTATTTTGTTCAAGGTTAGTACATTACCAATTGAACCACAGCACCACTTCCAGTTTTTCTGCTTACCTCATACTGAGGAATCAAATCAAGTGCTTCATGCATGCGAGGCCAGCACTCTACCACTAACCACATTCCCAGTCATTGGGTCCTGGTATATTTCCCCTTCTAGATTAATAGAAATATTCCAGGTTCCGAACTTGAAGCTGATCCCTGCCATCCAATAACATCACATTCTTGTGAATAGCACTAGCTGGCCTCATGAGCATAGCAGCCACCTGGAACTCAGCTATCTGATGGCCTTGGCCTCCAACAATACAATCATTTCTGTGCACAGACTGAAAACTGTCATAGGTAAGTTTGATATATTCCATCCTATTCTCAGCGACTTACCATTCTCAGCTTTGTATGCTTTAAATTCTGTTAAACATTAATTACTATTTCCCACCACTCTCATACGTAACATATATGTCTTACTTTAAAATTTATTCAAATATGCAAAAATGTTAATGTAGTTGCTGTCCACTAGTGGTTCATGTTTTAAAACCTAGCTATGTTAGAGGTCAAAAACTGAGTATCTTGGTTTAAAGCAGCCCATGCAGAAAAATCTGAGATATTTCTCCAATTCAGAAACCAAAATCCAGAAGTGGAGATGTGGCTCAAGTGGTAGAGTGTCAGCTTTGAGCAAAAAGACTAACCAAGTATAATTGGTCTACTTCAGACTCACTTACTTACTCATGGAGATGGAGCACACACACACACACACACACACACACACACACACACACACACACACACACACACACACACACAATGTACATTCTCCTAGACTCCCCTTCTTGAGCAGTATTCAATGCCATTAACTTAATGCATGTTTTCCAAATTATTATGGTAGGGATTAATTTACATTTGTATTTATGATAATGCATTTTTTGTACTTTTTCTTTTTCATTTCTTTGGTACTTATGTGAGAGAACTGTTTTGTGAAGACTAAACAGAAATCAATGTGTCAGTAAATAGATAGTGACAGACTGAAAGATGCAGATAATACCACTTGAAATTTTATTTCTTCAAATTTAAACATATATGCATATGTATGTATTTAAAATTTCTGCCAAGATTTTATTTTCATTAACAATGATCTATTTGTTCCATTATATGAATTTAACATATTGTATGTTTCATAGCAGATTAATACTTATAGAATTTCTTTCCTTTGGAGACAAGGTTCCACAGTGTAGACCAGGCTTTCTTCAATTCCTAATTCTCCTGTCAGGTTTCTGAGTAATGATTGGCATTACCATGTGGTAGCATAGTACCATGTCCAGCTATATTATTTACATTTTGTACAGTAGAATATTAATGTGAACAGCTTTAAGCCACATATCATCATGAGCATGAATGAATTTCTTGCAGAAAATGTTATAAATAGAGTTACTGAGTGAAGCCAATTATGGTAGACATGCCTGTAATCCCAGCACCCAGGAGGATTGTAAGCTTAAGAGAAGCCTGAGCTACAGAGTAAGTCCCTTTTAAAACAAAACAACAACTGTTGAGCTTGGAAGAGGGAAAGTATTGTTAAGTGGGGTGATAGGAACATACAAAATGTAGTGTGTGTGTGGGGGGGTTGCTGGACCTAGGCTTGAACTCAGGACTTGGGCACTGTTCCTGAGGTTTATGCTCAAGTCTAGCACTCTACCACTTGGACCAAACTCCACCTCAAGCTTTTTTAGAAGTCATTGGAGATGAGTCTGATCCAGTTTCCTGTTCAGGCTTAGAACCTTGATCCTCTTTCTCAGCCTCTTTTGTAAGTAAGATTACAGGTATGAGTCTGTAGTAATTGTTGTATTACTGTTAAGTAATATAGTAAACATTATGCCAGTTTATACTCCTTCCAGCAGTGCTTGAGTGTTGCACACACACCTAAGATAAAACCCACTCCATGTTTGATGACATCCAGATCTCATAATCCCGTGAGATACATATTGTTATGCTCACTTTACCTATGAAGAATTTGAGCTCCAGAGAGTTAGATTAAGTTTGAGTCCCCATCTAGTATACAGTGGAGCCTGTATTCAAGCTCAACTAGGTCTGTTTATTTCAGAAAACACGGAGTCATCATGTGTTCTAGTCAACATGTGTTCTAGCAAGTACTGCTCATTGCAAGTACAGTTCTATGCCTGACAAATTACCTTTCTCT